>NW_014638991.1:0-186362 GCF_000747765.1 Moesziomyces antarcticus
CTAACCCTAACCCTAACCCTAACCCTAACCCTAACCCTAACCCTAACCCTAACCCTAACCCTAACCCTAACCCTAACCCTAACCCTAACCCTAACCCTAGCATACTCTAACAGACTAATGACCTAAGTCTAAAGTTCCATCCTTCAAGATTCTAACTTCGGTCCGATTTTTCGTTCGATTTGGTGGTCAACTTTCACGTCGAATAATTGGTTTCTCACCGACTGGACGCGTCGGAGAAGTGTCTGGACCGAAGCATCTCGCCTCATGATCGAGTCGGGCGACTGCAAGGTGCTGCAGCGACAATTGGCTGAAGGCAGCATTCGCGCATCGATTCACCATCGGCTGTGTTCCGCAAAGACGACAATGGACTGGACGAGCGACGACAGGCGGATGGATGGATGCGGATGCGGGCGGTGAGTTGAGCGCTCGCATCGGAAGTCGGAGCGGAAGAAGTGGAGCGCGCGAGCCAGGGTCCTTCGGTTGGCACCTGTTTTTTTGGTCGTGGATCCGTCCGTTTGTTCCTCCGCTCGACCCTTCCTTCACCACCTCGTTGTGTGCGCCGGTCGCATGCGAACACGCTTGTCATCCACGCTTCTCGCCCCATGGATCTCATTCCAGCGGGATCGCGAGGTGCGCTCCGCCTCCATCCCGGCGCTCGGCCGTCTCGCAATGATGCCAACATCGGCGTGTTGCCTTCCCAGCGGTGGACCTTTCAGAGCGATCAAACCTGCCGTGACGCTCGATTCGCAACCTCGCCCTTGACCACTTCGTCCGGCATTTCCCACAGCGCCACGCTCACTCCAGCCACAACGCTGGCTTCATCCGCCACCCGCAGCCTGTATCCAGCTACCGACGACGAGGCTTCCGCTTCCATCGATGCAGACATCCTCGCAGCTCAGCGCTTCCTGCGCAGCCATCAACCCGACATCGAGATACCCGACTACATCCTCGCCCAGGTCTTTGACGAGAGTGCTCGCGACATCCATGAACGCGGCTGCTCGCTCGACGGAGGAGCCATCGGCCTGGCTGATGCACAGGCTGTCGCGCTGCTTGGTCCGCTCGCTCTGCCGGACAAGCGCGTCTATGCAGTGGCGTGTATCGGCGGATCCCACCGCAATCTGCTTCTAGTTCACCAGCTTCAAGTTAATGCTCCGAGCCAAGATGACAGCGCTTTTGCTGTGCAGACTTCGGAAGCTGAGGCGTCCACTCGAGCGCTGCCAGAACTGCCGTCCACCCAGACAGACGCTCTGCGATTCATTCCCGCTCACCAAGCACAGCAAACGTTCGCGACTCCGATCCTACAGATTGTCGCGTCCTCGGATCGGATGCAACTCGCTGTGCGGACTCACTCGGCTACCACCTTCTTCTCGCTTGGCCCACCCGATGCCTCCGCGCTCCAAGACGGCCCCCAGCTCCATCCGATCCACCATGCTCGCTTCGGCCAAGACGGCTCCACCCAGCACCACGACGTCGTCTTTAGCCCGTATACCCCCAACACTGCAGCTGCTGTTGATCGTGCGGGAAACATCACCATGTACCGCCTTCCGGCTTGCAACCCAGATTCCCGAAGCTCAGAACCGGAATCATCTTCAACAGACGCATCAGCACCACCTCCTCCGTCCTCCGCGTCCAGATCGGCAGAATGGCGAAAGCATGCTCAGCCCTCACAAACCTCGCCACAAAGCGCTGCTCTCCCCGGTCATGTGCGACACATCGACGTGGGCCGCTGCATCGAGCAGTGGCAATTGCAGACAGACTCGCGCGACCCCGACAGCTCCTCGGCACCGGAGCCGGTACAAAACGAACAACCTTCCTTTGAGGGACCCTTTCGCATCGCGTTTGGCGCAGCAGATGATAGCATCATCCTACTCTCTCGTCATTCGATCCTCGGTATCAGTGTGGAAAGCGCGGATGCGGTTACGGATGCCGCACCGACTGCGCGCGTTGCTTCCGTCTTTCAGTCGAGCTTCTCCACCGCCTCCTTCCGTCGAGCGCGCTTTGTCTCCATGGCTACAGCATCGTCGCAATTACAACATCCGCTCTTGGCCGTCTGCTCGACCGAGTCGATCCACTGGTTCCACCTCGGCCACGAACTTCGTCCGCTCTTTGCCACCGCACATCATCGTGGCGACGATCCCACTCTGGCCTTGACTCATCTCCCTCGGATGGAGAGGTCGCGCATCAATACTGCGCCGGAAAACAGCAACCTCGACAAGATCATGTGGACGCTCTCCTCTCGCAACAACAATGTGATCTCGTGCTACACCGTCAACGTCGACTCGAGCTTGGCTGGAGACGCAGATTCGAACGCAGACAGCGGCGAGGAGCTCTACAAGCTCGGCGACGTGCCCTCACTTCTCCCTTCGCCATTCGTATCGTCGCATCAGCACCGGCTTGGGGCTCCGCCGCTTTATGTTGGCACCACCGAGCTTCTATTGCAACAGCGTTTCCCGGCATCGTGGCTCAGCTTCCACATCACGGAACGCGGCATGCTCTCGGCCCAGATGTTGAGGCTCGATGATGATCCACTTGGCGAAAGCGCCTCGCAGACTCAGCTCGGCACGGAGCTCAAAGTGGCGGAGCCGCTCGTCCAAACACAACTCTACCTGCATGACTCTGTCACACAATCGGCAACGACGCTCGAAGTTGACTCGCTCAGCAACGTCAAAACCCGCATCGTCGACCACCACTCTTTGCAGCAAGCCATCTTTTCAAGACGACAGCGTCCATACGGGCGCGTGCAGAACGACGTCGAAACAACTGCCGATTTGACAGAGCGTCTTCGTCAATCGTCTGTAGAATCCACCACGGCGCATGTATCGGCCCGAGCATCCACTCTGACGCTTGGTCAGCTGCTCCGCAATTCCTGTCTTGATAGCACGCCGAAGCCACAGGAGGACTCGAGCTCCAAAGCCTCGTGGTCGAACGTGCCCGATCCTCTGGACGGCAAGGGAGGCGCGCAAGCAGCCGAGTCCAGCATCATGGCACTCCGAAGAGAAGTTCGCCACGCTCTTTCCTCGCTCGGCGTGTCTCCGGCGCAGCATGCATGGTCGCGCTCGGCAACCGCGGCATCGCAACTCGGCAAGACGGTCGATGGCATCGATTCGGCCATCACCGGCGATGTGGATCCGCTCGAGCATGCCCTTCGTCACAAGGAAGGCCAGAGCGAAGTGGCTCCGTACCTTGCTTCTCGCACCCGAGTGCAGTCTTGGAACTCGACCGAGCGAATTGCTGTCCAACGGTCGTTGCGCGATGCAGCTCGACGCATGGCGCTCGATCTAGCGCTAGAGACCGAGGTCTTTGTGCGACCCAAGGCTCGCATCCTGGACGAGGGCGCGTCGACGCAGAGGCCGCAGCAGCGGCGCGGCACCAATTGGACGCCGCTCGAACACCGCGACATCTTTGCCTTTGTCGAGGAGCAGGGAGGCACCATGCCACCACCGCACGTCGGTAGCATCGGGCTGTCGTTCTTTGCGCCGCTGCGCAGCAACGATCTTGAAGCCGCAGCGACGGCATCCGCGAGCCAGAGCAGCGACGGTCAGGGGCTGAGTGGTGCGGATCTGGAGCGTCTGCTGCCGAGCACTTCGTCGACGGCACGCCTGTTGCTGTCAGAGTGGCAGCTGGGTGAGGACCCGAACGAGTATACGTACGTCGATCCGTTCGAGGGTCTGCATCGGCTTCCGAGGGCGAGTCGACTGCGAGGCTCTTCGGCCAGAGCACGCTCTCGCTCCTTCTCACGCGCATCCAGCGCCTCGACCGAGGATCGCTCGAGGAGCCGCAGCCGAAGTCGAAAGCCTTTTATGGGTGGATCGTATTCGCAGCCGGAAGGTCATTCGTCTCCTGCGCCGGGCTCATCCTATCCGCCATCGCTGGCGTCGCACAGTCAGCCTGTGGGCTCGTCGTCGCTTGCACCGCCCACTCTTGTGTCGAGGCGGAAGCGGCCGCATGGCGGCGTGATTTCACGTTCGCAACCCTTGCGTGCGCCGGGAGCGGAACGCGCACAGCCGCGCAACGACACGCCGCCAATGTCGGTGCTGGCAGTGTCACCAACGCCTCCACCTAGGTTTGACGCTGCCCAAACGCAGCCGGCTCCTCCACGATTTGGATCACTGATCGCATCGGAGGTCGGCGGCCCTGGCCCAGCTGCAACGACGGCCTACACCCAGGTCGAAGCGGGTCGCTTTGGAGCACGTCCAGCAAACACCGACCGACCTCCCAAGAAGAAGAAACGCGCGAGCGGGTTCTAGTCTGCTTGGAGCTCTCATGTCCTTGCACATCTTTGAAGCGAGCATGCGTGCATACTGGTGCTGCAATCTGTATTACCGTCCGTATCAATCTAGTGGCTCTGTGGGAATAATTCGAAGGGAAAGGAAGGTGGGATGCACGGGCTATCCCCGCTGGGTGAGATGGCCGGCTTGACCCTTGGGATTGTAGTCGAGGTGGATGTAGGAGCGTTCTACGCCGGTGATGTTTTCGGTGCAGTAGGTGATGATCTCTCCGAGGTCGTGCGACTCTTTGAGCGAGATGGAGTGGGGCAGGACGATGTCGGCCTCGACGATGAGGTTGTCGCCCGAGTGGAAGAGCTCAAAGGCGGATACGCTGTTGACCGAGTTGAAGCGGACGACGCAGTAGAGACACTTTGAGATTTCGGTGGCGGAAGCGACGGCGCCCGACAGCTTGGAGACGGTCTCCCAGAGCGTCTCGATCCACTCGTAGATGATGTAGATGGAGAGCGCGATACCTCCGATGGGGTCGAGCGCAGGCCAGCCGAGGCGCGAGCCGACGATGGGAAAGATGAGCGAGGCGATGTTGAAGACGACGTCGTTCTCGGCATCCTGGGCGACGGCGCGTACACCGGAGGATTTGGAGGAGCGGTATAAGAGCCACATGACGGTCTTGATGCCGATGGTGGCGAGCATGAAGGCGATGCCGATGAGCGGCAGACTGGCGGCGGACTCGGAATCCTCACTGCCCGTGGCGAGCACCTCGCGCAGCCTGCCGACGGACTCGATAAAGACTTGTACGAAGGAGGCGATCATGAGTACGGAAAAGATGACGACGCCGAGGGGCTCGAGACGCTGTTTGCCGACGGGGTACTTGTAGATGGTCTTCCAGGAGCGGTAGGCGATGGCCTTGGATGTGGCAAAGATGATGATGGTGGAGAGGAGATCGAGTGCGCTGTCGACAAACGAGGCGATGAGGGAGACCGAGTTGGAGGAGAGCACGGCGACGCCCTTACCTGCGAGGAGGAGGATGTTGATGAGGAGGTTGATGTTGATGGCAAACTGGACGGAGCGCGAGGTCTCTTCCTCCTTTGCACGGCTGGGAACGGTGCTGAGGAGCGCCCGCCTCTCTTCTTCTTGGGAAGCGTAGGGACGGTGGTAGCGTTCGGTGCTCGGGTCTCGATTCATGCTGGATCGATGTCTGTCCGCACTGGCTGGCTTGGTGGTGGAATCGGCGTGTTCAGAGATGGCGTCGACACGTGAAGGCCTGATGGTGTTGGCTTTGGAGCCTGAGGACGAGATGTCTTCCTGGGGCGTTTGTGTGCCGCTGGCGGAAGCTGGCGAGTTGGCGCCGGAAGCGAGGGCGAGCTGGGACTCGGAACGACGGATCTGCTCGATGCGGCCCTCGCGACGAAGCTTGTCGAAGAGCTGCCCGGCAGAGGAGGCCGAGGTGGCGCCGTAGTCGTTGCGTGCCGAGGTCTTTCGGATGTCGTCGGTGGCGCTAGGTGAGGAAGAGAGGAGCTGTCGAGTTGGAGCACGAGCGCGATCGTTGTGATCGTCTTCTTCTTCCTCTTCGGTGGCCGAGTTGAGGTCGAAGGGCTTGGGTTGGCGGGTCCTTGAAGAGGAACGTGGCTGACGAGCTTGTTCGAGATCTCGCCTGCCGTCGCTCATGCGTGGGCTGGACGAGGACCCAAACCAGAGGCCGCTGAAAGCGTCGATGGCCTTTGCGCTGAAGCTGCGCTTGATGGAACGCTTGTTGCGGCGGAGATCCTCCTCTTCTGTTTCTTCTTCGTCCGAGACATTGCCGTCGCTTTCGGGCTGTTCGCGGTGACCGTTGTTGCTGGCTTGTTTGTTGCGACGCTTGTGCTTTGCAGCGGATTGGTGGTGGTTGCGACGTTTGTTCTTTGCGGCGATCTGGTCTTGGTGGAGGAAGCGACGCATGACTTCGTCTGGGAAGCGCGAGTCGAGGATCTCGTCGACCTCTCTCCATCCGTCGAGTGTCTCGTTGAGACGTTCGTAGTATTCGGATACGGCGGCTGCCTTGGACCATCCGAGATGCTTTGTGCGGTGCTTGATCTCCTCTTCCGAGAGCCTGTGATCTTCAAAGTAGTTGGAGCGATAGTCGACGAGGTTGGCGAGGGCGGAGATGTTGCGGACGGACTCGGCTCTCTCTGGGAATCCGTGACCGTGTTTGCTGATCATGGCCTTGTAGTTGTAGGCGGAGGATGAGGGGAAGCCGTGGGATGGGGTTGCGATGCCAAACGAGCTCGACCTTCGCTCCGGATTGGTGTAGGAGGTGTTGTAGTGATCGTAGCCCTGACCGTCATCGGAGCTGACTTCGGGCGCATCGTCGCTTGCCGGCTCGTTGAAGGATGGAGCGATGCTATCGAGAGAGGCATCGGCAGCCTCGTTGGTTTGGAAATGCACTGCGGATGCGTTGGCGGTGGTGGATCGGGCAGTGGATGGCGATTGCCCAGATACGCTGCGATCCGGCGCGGGGTTGGGAGCGCTCATCTTGGCGCACGAATGAGCAGCAGCGCAGCAGCCACCGCCTCGTCGGAAGCGCCGAAGAGTGTGACAAGGATGAGCGGAAGGCTTCCGAGATGTATGAGAGCGACGTCGATAGGGAGGAAATCGACTGCATTCACAATTTTGGGCCCATCGGATGGAAATCCGCGCACGGGCTTCGTCACAGATCCGCAGCGAGGCGGCCTCAAATTTATGCCATGTTGAACTTAGCTCGACTGACAGCTGCAGACTGGGCTCGCGCTTCTGTGAGCGAGACCCTGAAGAGAGTGCAGCAGCCGCGATGGGCGTCGCCACTCTGCCTCGGACCCAAAGCGAGCGAGCGAGCGACCAACCAACACTCCACACAGCGGCCGATCCGATTCGCTCTCCCTATCGACCTTGGCAGCCGCCCACCACTCGGAATCATCCTTGCTGCACCACTTTGCTTCCGTCGCGGGCCGGCTCGACCGATACGGCTTCGAGATGCAGTCGTCCTCCACCTCGGCGCTCCTCGTGCCCCCGCCAGAGCCAAAGATCGAGCAGCTTCAAGGCGTCTGGTTCCAGCGAAAGGGCGATCCAACCTGCCACAAGGCATCCCTCCGCCTCACTTCGCACCATCTCATCTTCCAACTTGGCACAGCATCGGCTTCAGATCAATCGGCGCGCATCCACTCCCTTCCGCTCTCCCTCATCCTCAAAGCAACCCGCATCCCCTCGCTACGCATCTCCACCCAAGCATCGCAACCTTCCCAGCGCATCTATCCCATCACCCTCTTCCTCAAGAACTTTGACTCGGCCGCGCTCGCCCTCCACTCTGAACACGACCAGCTCGCCGTCTTTGACAGCCTCAAGGAGTGTGCCATCCTCACCGACGTCTCGCAGCTCTACGCATTCCACTATCAGCCTTCCTCCTCGCCGACCCAGCCTCGGCGCATCTACGATCCCAAGCAAGAGTTCGCACGTCAGGGCCTCGGCTCGCGCTCCAAAGCCTGGCGCTTCACCGACATCAACGCACAGTATGCCTTCTGTGCCACCTACCCCGCCCTCATGGCCGTGCCTTCGCGCATCAGCGATACCACCCTGAGCTATGCAGCAAAGTACCGCAGCAAGGCACGCGTGCCTGCCCTCACCTACCTCCATTGGGCAAACCACGCCTCCATCACCCGCTCCAGTCAGCCCATGGTCGGCCTGAAAAACGCTCGCTCCATCCAAGACGAGAAACTCATCGAGGCCATCTTCACATCCCACCACTTTGCCGATCCAGAGTCCATCACAGCCAAAGCCGCCGCAGACGCCTCCAGCGGCGCCGCCTCTGCTGCCGCCGGTGCACCCGCCGTCGCAACCGTCTACGGCGCCACCACAACCAACCTCATCATCGACGCTCGCCCCACCACCAATGCCATGGCCAACGTCGCCAAAGGCGCCGGCACAGAAAACATGGAGTACTACAAGGGCTGCAAAAAGTCCTACCTCGGCATCGAAAACATCCACGTCATGCGCGACAGCCTCAACAAGCTTACAGATGCGCTGCGCGAGTCCGAACCCATCGCCACCTTTGGCATGCGCGTAGAGGCCCTCGGCGACGCCTCGGCCGCAGACGCCGTCTCGGACGGCTCCGGCTCCGTCCTCCGTCTCAACCCTACCCCCGTCGACCCACTCGCATTGCGCAGGTCCATGTGGCTCAAGCACATCCAGTCGCTCATGGAAGGCTCCATGTCCATCGTCCGCAACGTGCACATCAACAGCTCCCACGTCCTCATCCACTGCTCCGACGGCTGGGATCGCACCTCCCAGCTCGCCGCCATCGCACAGATCTGCCTCGACCCCTACTTTCGCACCTTCGACGGCCTCGCCGTGCTCATCGAAAAGGACTGGCTCAGCTTCGGTCACAAGTTCACCGACAGAGGTGGTCTCAAGGGCTCCGACCGCTACTTTACCGTCGCCTCCAAGCAGACCTACGCCAACTCAAACGATGCCGACGCAGACGACGACGATACCGACTCTGAGCTCGACAAGCCTGCCAATGCCTCGACCGGCGGCGGCGGTTTCGACGGCCAAGCGGCTGCCAACGCCTTCTGGGGCTTTACCAAACAGCTCACCGCCAACTTTTCCGCCGCCACATCCAGCGCTGCCTCGGGGCCCAAGAAGGGCTCCAACATCAAGGAGACCTCTCCCGTCTTTCACCAGTTCCTCGACTGCATGTGGCAGATCATGCGCCAGTTCCCTGATCGCTTCGAATATGCATCCAGCTACCTCGTCGAGCTTCTCCAAGCGGTGCAGGAGTGCAAGTACGGCACCTTCCTCATGGACTGCGAACGCGAACGTCTCTCACCGCGCGACGACGAGGGTAGAGTGCTACCGACGCTCCCTTCCCGTACTATCAGCGCGTGGACGTATCTGCTGAGCGACAAGGTCAAGTCCAAACATCGCAATCCACACTATCAGCCCGAGCTCGACGATCGCGATCCCAAGCGCAAGGGCACCGATATGGGCGTCCTCATCGCAGACTCGCGCGACGTGCGCTATTTCGAGCAGCTCTTCCGCCGCGCCAATGGCGACATGAATGCCGCGCTCGAAAAGGAAGCCGAAGAAAGGCGTCGCGCGAGGGAGAGGCTGGAGCGTGCAGTTCGAGGCACCGATGCTGCCACCCCTCCCCCTCCCGAGACTGCCAACGCTCAAGGCAGCGATGCAGGCACTGCCGCCGAGCCAGTTCCAGTGCCAGTGCCAGGCGCCGGCGAATTAGAAAAGGCGGACGCGACCATCGCAGTTGTTGGCGCAGGTGACCCTGATCCTGTCTTGGACCCTTTAGCGTCCGCCGCTGGCGTGGCAGCAGGAGCTGTCGATCTGCCAAGCAACGCTCCGCTCGATCATAGTCGTCTTTCGTACCAAGCTCGTCAACCACGGGTCCGAGCGCAGCCAGGTACAGCAGCGACATCATCGTCATCATCAAGTTCGAGTGCCTCCGCAAATGCGGGGCCCTTGGACTCCTCCGCGGCGACGGCGGCGAATGTTTCAAGCGCGGCGGATGCAGCGGCCAACCGCATGAAGAACCTTTTGATCGGCGGATGGGGCCGACTGCAAGAAGCCATGGCGACACCTGCCATAGCCCCATCCGAATCCACACCGGCGCCGTACCAGGCTACCAGCCAGAGCGAGGGAGGCTACTCGGCAACACCAGGCAGCGTGCAGCCGGCAGCTGGTAGATACGCGGCTCCGACGCCTTCAGCGCAAAGTTTCAACGCCGACCCGTTGCAGCAACCTTACAAGCAAAGCATGTCGGGCTCGGCCGCGCATACGGTGCACAACCCTTGGGCGGCAGCGACGAGCGTGCGTGCCGAGATGCAGCGCGAGCACGTTGCGATGCGCTCCAACTATGGCGGTGCTGGAGCGCAGGGCCTAGGTGCACCCCGCCGCAGCCAAGGTGCGGGAGCTAACCAGCCGGGCAGGCACGACCAGGCTCCCAACGGCCGTGATGGCGTCCAGGAGCAAAGCGGATCCGAGTCCAAGACGGACGTCAAGGCGAGCGCAGGCATCACCTCGGACCCTCTCGGCGTGCTTTGAGCGCGCGCATACATCAGTTTAGCTCTGCTGTCTTATTGAATGGCAGATGACACATCCTTTGGAGATCTTTTGCGCGATTGGGTGTTTTGAAAATGGCGCGAGTCGATGGCGTTCGCTTCCAGCGGTATGTACAAGTGAAGTTCGGTTGGACAGCGTGACAAGGGGATGCAACAGAGCAAGACGGGGGCGAGAACTAGAAGAACTTGTTGTACAGGATGAGCAGGATGAGCAGCACGAGGCAGACAATGATGCCTACGGTAACCAGTTTTTGCTGTTTGGCCCTGTAGCAATGCGAAAGTCAAGCGTGAAGAGATGCGACGAGGTCAGCTGTGTCTGCGCGTATCAGCTTAAGAGGTGCAGGGGAGGGCATGCATACCGTCGAATCATCTTTGACAGAGTCTTGGACGAGCGGTCGATGCTCTGATCCGCTTGTCGGAGCTGTGAGTAACACCAAATTGAAAGTCAGTACCGGGCTTGACATTCGATCCTGGTGGTGTTTGGGCTTACCGTGTCTCTCGAGTTCTCGATCTGTTCTCTCTGGCTTCTGAGGTCGCGGAGGATATCGGCGCCGAGGTCTTCGGTTTCGAGCGCAAGGCGGTTGGACTCCTCGAGTCTCCTGGTTCCATCCTCGAGCGAAGCGGTCCCCTGGAGTAGTCTCTGACGATTTGCCGTTGCCGAATCAGCAGCCTCGAGGTCTGCATCATCATCCGCATATGCCGGGTTGTACGCCGCGCCCCCCGAGCCGCTGGAGGAAGAGGCGAGACCGGCACGAACCTCCTTGGTCAGACCCTGGATTTCTTGCTTGAAACCTCGGATTTGGACCGAGAAGCGTGACCGAACAGACTGTGGGAATCCCTGCACCTCGATGTCCATCTGGGAGATCACCTCTTCGGCCTCTTCGAGCTCCATCTCGGCGCGACGCAGCGTCGACTTTTTGGCTTCGCCATTCTGCGATTTGGCCGAGTCGATCTTCTGCCTGATGCCGTCCTTGAGCTGCTGCAAGTCAGAGGCGTAGCTGTCGAAGAGTTCCGACATGGTGATTGTGATGGTGTTGCGGAGAGTTGCGAGGTGAAGCAAGTGACGAGACGCAAAGGTGGATGGCAGTTGGGTGGAGCGGCTGCGCACGTCCGAAGGCGACCCTGGACATGCACGTCCCCAGTGTGCCTTGTTTTTTGGGTGCGCAACTCCACACACCAGCCAAATTCAGCATCCGCACCCCATCCACGCGCATCTCGGCACGGCCCCACCGCCCGATTTGGCAAGTTGGGCTGTCGCTCAAGCTTGAACTCAGACGCTCCTTTGTGTACGCAACTGCCTGCTCGACTCTAACATCGGGGGTTTAGCTCAGTTGGTAGAGCGTTCGCTTAGCACGTGCTAACTTGCGAAAGGTCGCGTGTTCGACTCATGCAGTCTCCACACTTCTCTTTTCTTGCCTTTTGCTGCCACGCCTTCGGATCGGAGGACAGTATGCGCAAGCACTCAACATGAGTGACGGGCTGAGCGGAAGCTATAGACAGATAGCGGGCGGTGAGATGGAAGATTTGGAGTCGCTCCGCGGAGGAGAAATTGCAAGCGCGGCAAGGGCAACGTGCCAAAGGGGCGAATAGGCCCAAGTCATGACGCGTCCACACGCCGTCAGGCACCGCCGCATCGCCGCGAAAATCACCAAATGCATGCCCGCGCTCGTCCGCATGCTCCACCCTAAAAACTCTCCGCCCACCTCCACCTGCGCAGGAGCAAGCTCCAGCACGCTGCGAGATCCTCGGACGCCCTGCTGAGTAAAGGAAAGCGTCTGTGCCGGCGCAGTTGGGACAAAGGATTGGTGCCGAGGGCAGTGAATGCTCGGAAAATGCACCCGACCTTGACCCTGGATCCCCTGCCTGGCTCGCCCAGGGTGTGACACGTTCTTCCGAAAGCAACCCTCCTATCAGACCCTCTTCCACCCCTTCCCTTTGTCTTTCCGTATCAGCTCCCTCGAGTAGAGCTTCGTATATAGACTGCCGTGGGCAACTCGCATGCTCCAGGCGTGGTCTTGCGTTCGTCGGTGCCCCAACCATCTTCGCCTGCTTCAAACATCCGGCATCGTCTTGGCTCTCGGCCGCTCACTCCCTCTTCCAGCCTCTCGGCTCCCCCGAGCACGCACGCTCAGTCAGGTCGCGTTCACCATGCAGACGCAGCAAGCGTCAGCACTCGGCACTCCCGACTCGGCTTCGTCGCGCGCCGCCACACCCGAGCTGTCCGCAAACCAGCAGAAGCGTCAGGCATCGCTCCTCTCAGCGCAAACAGCGCCAGCCTCGCCTGCACTCCGAGCCACGCTCGATGCCGACGCTGGTGTCAAGCCAATGTCGGCATCGGACACAGCGCTGGCAACGCCCATCTCGGACGCTGCGTATGTTGCTCCCCCCATCCCGTCGAGCTTCAAGACTTCGTTCGCCGCTTGGTGGAAAGCAAACCCCGTCGAGGACGCCGCGCAAGCCGAGCTCCACCTGTATCGCTCTACTGGCTACTTTGAAGGCGCCACGGTCAACAATGTCGTGTGCGAAGACGAGGAGCTGCGCGACGGAAAGGGCCTTGCCAAAGGACTCGAATCGGCTCGCAGGGCTGCCAGCGCCAGCTCACATCAAGCGTCTTCGTCGTCGACCAACCCAGCGCACTCCTCGGCCGGCTCTCTCTTTTCGACGCACAAGTTCTGGCCTTTCCATAGATCCAAGGAGCCGTCGACGATGACCATCGGCCTGACTCCCGCTGCCGATGGCAAGGTCGGCTGCATCCGTCTTGTCGATATTGGTTCTGCTCCCAACGTTGGCGATGCGAGATCAGCCTCGCGCCCCACCTCGCTCACCTCGTCGCCGGCCATGGCTCCTTCGTCGACGGAAGGCCTGCCTGCACCCGAGGCATCTACGCTGGGCGAACCGGTGCTCAACGACAACCTCGAATCTCACCAGATCGCGTCGCAGGACCACATCAAGCCGTATATGCCGCCATCGGGTCGCAAACTCAACATGCTCGAGATCGGCATTCCTTACTCCAAGGACAAGGAGGAGCAGATCAAGAACGAGACCAAGATCGTGCTCGCCCACGGCTACGGCGCTGGTAGCGCCTTCTTCTTTCAAAACATCAAGTCGATGGCGGAAGTGCCCAACTCGCGGCTGTACGTGCTCGACTGGCTCGGCATGGGTCGGTCGTCGCGCCCCACCTTCCACATCCCGTCGTCCGAGACCAAGAGCACCGACTCGCGCGTCGCCGCCGCCGAGAGCTTCTTCATCAGCAGCCTCGAAGACTGGCGACGCAAGATGGGCCTCGAAAAGATGGTGCTCGTGGGCCACAGCCTGGGCGGCTACCTGTCGTTAGCGTATGCGCTGCGCTACCCATCGCGCGTCGAGCGTCTGGTGCTCGTCAGTCCGGTCGGCATTCCCAACGCGCCGCCCGAAGACGAGCCGGGCAGCACGTTCCGGCCCAAGAACGGATCTGCAGTGGAGCAGGAGGTGCGTCAGCCGCAGGAAGACGTGGCGCCGCAGAACGCGAGGCAGGAGCTCAAGGACACGCAGATGGCCAACGAGATGGCCAAGAAGGCGGCGCGGAACCGTGCCGGCAACGTGATCCAGGGCAAGGGCAGTGATGCTGCTTCCGCGCCGCGGCCGTTGGAACGCTCGGAGACGGCGCAAAGCGTCGATTCGGCCAAGGTGCCACGCTCGGGACAGTCGAACGAGCCGGAAAAGGGATCGCACGAGCCGCCGCGCATCTCGAAGCGGGTACGATCGGTGTTTAGCTTCCTATGGGAGCAGAACGTGTCGCCATTCGGTATCTTACGCAGCTCGTTGTTCTTTGGGCCCATGCTGGCTGGGCGTTATACGTCAAGGCGATTCGGAGCGCTGCCGGAAGACGAGCTGCGGTCGCTGCACGCGTACTGCCAGAGCATTTTCCTAAGCAAAGGCTCGGGCGAGTACTGCCTTGCGCATATTCTGGCGCCGGGCGCGTATGCGCGTCGACCCATGGTGGAGCGCATCGAGCGGCTCAAGATGCCGATGAGCTTCCTGTACGGCGAGCACGACTGGATGGACGTTCGCGGCGGCAAGGAGGCGGTCAAGCGGCTGCGCAAGCAGGGCAACGCCCAGACCAACTGTTTTGTCGTGCCCAACAGCGGCCACCACATCTACCTCGACAATCCGAGCCCCTACAACTCGCTCATTGCGAGGATCCTGCGCGGCCAGGCCGATGCCTCGTCCAAGTAGACTGTGGACACTTGTACTTTTCTCAACAGCATCATCTGCAATATCACCCCTCTTCCGTGGACTTTGCGGCTACGATCTACTGGCGACAGTCGGAGATAGAGCTCCAGACGAGGTGGACTGAGCCACGCGGACGTGACTGCGGACTTAGACCCCAGCTTGCGAGCCGGTCTAACATTTTGAAAGTTTCGCCGGCATCAAGGAAGAAGGCTTCGGCAACCAACTCCTTCCGGAAAGTGGCTTGGCAAGCAGCGGCGTCCCTCGTCCGAGCCGTGCATCTCCGCTTGGCGCTCAGCAGCTGATCCGAGTGGGTCCGTTGGTGCGGTCCAGAAGAGTGTCCGTGCGGGCCGGGCCGCAACAAGATTCAATGAAGTCAATGAATTCCAGGGCCGTCTTGGCGAGAGAAAGACAGAGGGTTTGGCTTTGTGTGTGGGGAGGCAAAGATTTGCGGCGATCCAATCCACCCACAGCTTTGCGGAGGTCGAGTGACTGAGCAAGCAGAAGCAGAGAGAGGCTCCCAACACCGAGCCCTCGCAGGGTGCTCAACAACCGGCAATTCCGACCAACGCCTTCCAGCCAGGCACCTGCATTTTCCCCCCCAAAATTGGGTTTTACCTCCCAAATCGCAATCGGGTGCATCTGATTGGGAGTGGCCAGTGTGCAGCACCGCACCGCACCAAACGGCCACTTTGAATCAGCCAACTTTGCTGCTGCTGCAGTCGCATCCGTCCCGGTCGGGGCATCTCCGTTGGCCGGTGCTCCGCTCTTCCGGCTAACCACCATCAGCGCGGCCACCTCGACGGCCATCTCCACGACCACCATCATCGCTGCAGCAGCAACAGCATCATCGCGCGACGCTCGCTCGCTCGCCGCCGACTCCAAAAGTCCGCGCAGCACTCTTCTCGTGGCTGTCACGCATCCTTCGGCGGTGCACCCGCACCCGCACCCGCACCCGCATCGCATCAACCACGCCGCTCAAGCGCGCTCACGATCCAATAACAACGACAGCCCGCTCGTTCCACCATCGCTGCAGCCATGAACAGCCATCAAGCCTTCCCGGCTCCTCCCGTCGAGATCTTTGTCGACACGCGAGGAGCCAAAATCATGGAGGACGGCGCATCGAGCCCCGATCAGAGAGACAGCCGCGACATCTACCTGCCCAACCACATCGAGGCCGTCTCCCACATCGCCGTCGACGTTGGCGGCTCCTTAGCCAAGGTCGTCTACTTTACCCGCTCGCGCTCTTCCGATTCCACGCCCTCCTCGCCTACCCCCGGTTCGCCCGTCGCCCTTTCCACACCCTTGCCACATACCGCAGCGTCCTCGTCCACGCCCAACGCCCTCTCGCCAAAAACAAGCAACAGCAACTTTCGCTCTCGGCAGGCCTCTTCCAACGGCGGCGCGCACAGCGGCTTCCGCACGCCTCCCGCACACGCCGACCATCCCATCGCTTCGGGAACGCTCACGCCTACCGCCATCCTCGGCTCTCCGCAGCTCGCATCCGCATCCGCATCCGCCATCCACTCCACCCTCCTCAAGCGCAGATCCCTCCCCGCTGCCTTGCCCGGCGGCCGTCTCAACTTCATCAAGTTCGAAACCAACGACATTGAAAACTGCATCCGCTTCCTGCGCGAACTCATCGAGCGCTCCGCATCCGTCAATGGCGTCTCGATACAGGACATGCGCAAGGGCGTCAAGCTCATGGCCACCGGCGGCGGCGCACACCTCATGTACGACCTCTTTGAGCAAGAACTCGGCATCGAGGTCCAAAAGGAAGACGAGATGGGCTGCCTCATCACCGGCCTCAACTTTATCACCCTCATTCCAGACGAGGTCTTTTGGTACTCGGACGAGCTCGTCGCGGCCCTTCACTCGCCCCTCCCTCAGAACCCGGAAGCAAGGGCAGACGCGCAAGCCCTGCGCTCTTCGGTGCCCCTCCAGCATCCTTTGCCCAGACCTTCGCCAAACCCGCCCCTCTACGCGCCCGTCTTTGACTCGCATCCGTCACCAAAGCTGCCCTGCCTCCTCGTCAACATCGGCTCCGGCGTCTCCATCATCAAGGTCGACGACTTTGGCAAGTTCGAACGTGTCTCGGGCACCTCGCTAGGCGGAGGCACGCTGTGGGGCCTCCTTTCGCTGCTCACCGACGCCGACAGCTTCGACGAGATGCTCGAGCTCTCGGAACAGGGCGACAATGCGAATGTCGACATGCTCGTCGGCGACATCTACGGCTCTGTCGGGCTCAACCACCTCGGCCTCAAGAGCTCCACCATCGCATCGTCCTTTGGCAAAGTCTTCCGCAAGGATCCAAGTTCGTCAGCGCCTCGCAACGCCGAAGAGCGCCGCAAAAAGTTCCGATCCGAAGACATCTGCAAGTCTCTACTCTATGCCATCTCGAACAACATCGGTCAGATCGCATACATGAATGCCGAAAAGTACAACCTCGACCGCATCTACTTTGGCGGCTGCTTCATTCGAGGCCACCAGGCCACCATCAGCACGCTCTCGTACGCCATCCGCTTCTGGAGCAAGGGCACCAAGCGCGCCTTTTTCCTTCGCCACGAGGGATACCTCGGCGCCATCGGCGCGTGGATCAAGCATGTCTCCAACGATCCGGCAGCCACCATGACGAATGCACGCGCCGTAGCAGCCGCCATGGCTTCGTCACACGCGGGCTCGGGCGCGCCGGGCAGGGCAACTCCTTCGGTTCCGTCGGGTCTGGGTCGTTCGATATCGCCTGCTTCGTCCTCGGACGAGCCTCTTGATTGGGCGGCCATCCAGGCTGCGTCGATGCAGCCACCCGTGCTGAACGGCGATGGCCTGCCCGAGCCAGCAGCGTCCGAATCGCCTGCTGTACTGTCCAACCCGCACCTTGCTCATTTGCAAGCCGAGGCGGCCGCATCGGCCGACAGGACACCAACGCAAGAGTCTCCGCATGGTCAAGGTGCATTGGGCTCCCAGCAGTCGGATCTTGACTTTCTGAACGACGTTCTCGCGCAGCCATCGCAATCTGCATCCGGGGCAGAAGCGACTAGTAGCGGGCTTGCACACTCCAGCAGTGTGGATGACGATGATTCGGAGAGCGATTCGTCCATTCCGGCACAGGACGAGGCGGCGCAGCTCAAAGAGATACTCGCCTCGCTCAATGCTCTAAAGATACCCACGAGCGACGGCACCGATCCCGCAACCGCCCAGATGGAACGCAACGAGATCCTCGGCCTCCTCGCCAACCTGGAACAGACCGAAGAGGTCGTCGGCGGTCTCGAGGGCAAGCTCGACAGCTTGCTCTCGTCCTTGGACACGCTCCTGGCCAGTCAGGAAGCACAGCACGTAGCACAGCAGACTAGCACCTAGTCCAAAAGCACGCACAAACTCGTTTTTTATTCAATTGGTGCCGAGTTCTTGCTTTGAGATCACCGTGCAGAGCGATGCTCCTTGTTGTCGGAAAGATGGCGCGTTGGAGGGAAGGCGCGAGTCGGGTGGGCCAAACGCGAGTGAAGCCTTCACAAGCTTGAGCAATACGCTGCTCGGTCACTGAAATGCAAGTTGGTTGGCATGCGTGCGCAAAGGTACTCTGCTTTCGAGTCCGCGCCGAGGCTGCAAGTGCGGAAGCGCGATGTCAAATCACGGCGAAGTGGCTGCGGGATCGAAATTGGACGGGAGCCGTCTCACCTCGTACGTCGCCAAGGTGACGCCGTGCGACGCATTGCAATTTTGCTACGGGGTGCACGCTCGTGTGCGGTTTCGAGACCTTCACTTGGCCCGCAAAGCAGACCGCCTGATTTGCGCTGGGACAGGGTGCAGCGCAGGTACGCGGAAGCGGGACAAATCAAAGAATTGAAGGTGACGAGGCTCTGAAATTGATCACGCTGGGCACGGAAGTAATTGATACAAGGAGGAGAATACAGACGGGAGGATGGGAGACTTTAAAACACGTAGCGGAAGTTGGGGTTCTGCTTGTCGGTCAGGTCGTCAAACGCGAGCGAGAGGTCGATTTCGTCGGCCGCATCTGCTTGTCTTCCCTTGAGCAGGTTTGCCGCGATTCTCCTCTTTCGGTTCTGAGCCATGTAGTACACCCTCAGCGCGAGGAAGAGCAGGATAATCGCAACGTAGCATCCAAGCTGGCCGGCAAAAGCCTTGCGGTAGTGCGGTGCGTCAGTTGAGCGGAAGAGTTGCGGGCCTGCGGAATTTCCAGCCGCCCAGCCGATAAAGTTGATAGCGATGGCAACGGTCCTCTTTGTCTGACCTCCGACATTTCGTGTGAGCAGACTGAACGACAGAGGCGACACACCGTTGTAGCAGATGGTCATGAGGAAGACCGTCAGCAGTCCTCCTACGTGCGCCTTGTCGTTCGGAACCGTAAGGAAGACTACCGCCGAAATGAGCGACGGAATCGAAAACGCAACCGCTACCAACAGCGTCTGGTTCGTCCATTTAGACAAATACGCTGCCGAGAAGAGAACCGCCACCTGAATCGCTCCCTGAGCAATGGCTAGAAGGTCGGTCTGAAGAACTGTAAAGCCGAGGTTGTTCTTGATGATGATGTTGGTGAAGGCGCCGAGACCGCCCACGGGAATCGTGTTCAGGACTTGGATGAAGAAAAAGGCCCAAATTTGCGGGTCGAGCAGCGCCTCTTGAATGTGCGACCACTTGAGCTTCTTGTTCTGCACGCCCGTCTGGTTCTCGCGCACGCGCTCGACGATCTTGACCTTGTCCTCTTCCGAAATGCCACGCGCCTTCATGGGAGACTGCGGAAGCATCCACAGCACCACTCCGGACCACACCACGGTGAGCAATCCCAAGATCATGAACATGAGTTGGAACGATTCCAGCTTTCCTCCCTTGACCTGGTAGAAGCCATATCCGAGTAACCCGCCCACGACAGTTTGAATTCCATTACCCGCATAGAACAAGCTGATCGTTCTAGCCTGCTCGTGTTTGCGGTAATAGGTGGCGGTGAGGAGCATGAAGCAGGGCTGGCAGACGCACTCGAAGCAGCCGAGTAGGACGCGGACGATGACGGCGCCGTGAAAATTGGTGACGGCGGCGGAGGATGCGACGACGGCGCCCCATGCGAAAATGCAGAATGCGAGCCAGCGGTGGATGGGGAGAACCTGGAGCGCGCGGTTCTGGGGATACTCGGCGCAGATGATGGCGAGGTAGACGCATGTGGTGAGCCACGAGTACTGCTGGCCCTCGAGGTGCCACTTCTTCTGGATGCCCATGATGGATGCAAGCGAAACAAGGCCCTTGTCGAGCGATTGGAGGAAGTAGGTGACCATGATGACGGGGAGGATGCGTCGGTCGATGATGCGCAAGAGTCGTTTGTTCTCCTCCGGTGTGATGGTGATGCTCTGGTCGGTGTACTCGAGCACTTCTCTGTCGACTTCTTCGACGATCGTGTCTGGCAGAACGGGCACCCCGAGCTTGTAGTGGTGCCCGGGGGCTTTCTCCAACGTACTCACATCGTCCGTGGCGATGGAGGTCTGCGTCGTGACCTTGTCGAGCTTCTCCATGGTGGTCGAGAGTGAGGTTGTAGGGTCAGAGAATTTGGTGTAGGGTGGGACGATGCCGAGGACCGAAATGAAATTCTTCGAGCGAGTTCGGGCGTTGCCGCAAGTGCGGGTAGCAGTGCAGGTACAGCTGTGGGACCTCGCGCGTCTCAGCAACGACGGAAACTGATGAAGTAGTGATGGTGATCACAGAGGAGGATGCGTGACGGGACCCACCAAGATCCGCCTTGCTTTTAAGCACGCGAATGCACCGACCTCGCTTCGTGGAGAGTGAGAGGGCACGAGTGGGGTTGGATAAAGCGGTCACTCTGCATACTTGTCAGGTATCATAGGACTGGACCGAGCTCGGCAGTTCGAGACCCTTAACTCACCCGCCAGCCGACAGCCTGCAAACGTGCCCGTTCCTGAGTGCGGGGTTGCCCTGTTGCCGATGCCGGCCTTGTCTGGCTCATACAGTACGCCTCGCTGGCCATGTTGCGAACCAAGCACGAGACTTGCAGCCACGGAAGGTACTGTGAGATGGGGCGAGGGCATGGGATGAGAGCGCGGCGTGGGCACCGATGGAAGTGGGGGAGGACAAGATCGCCGAAGTCAAGGGGCCCCGCAAAATCACAAAACGGCATGGCGGCAGTCGGCTTCCTCGGTCTTTGAAAAATGTTTTTTTTTTTTTTTTGAAAATTGCCGCGTCTGTCAGGGATGGCGGCCGTCGGCCAGTGCGGGGGAAGCGGAGGAAGCGCACAACCTGAGGCGGCGGTGGCGGGTGCGGGTGCGGACAGAGCGGTTGTCAAGATTCAGACCCACGCGGTCGGCACGCTTGCAACCCCGCGGCATGCCCTTCGACGTGGGGGCCCCTCTTCCTTGAACGTGCCGCTTAGCTCTGCTGTCATATGCATCAGAGGTCGCGCAACTCGGCTCGTCATCTCAGCCTTCATCACCGAGTTGACCGGTCGCTACCCGGCGGTCCATCGTCGCCCGCGCTCTCCCACACGCGGGGTATCGGAGTTGGTACACCCCTCCCCCCCCCCCCCCCATCTCCTTGCTCGCCTTAGCCGCTCCGTTGTCTCGTGAGTGACAGAGCGCGCTGAGAGCAGCTCCACGGAAATGTTTTCGACAGTCGCTGCCAAGAACCGCACCAAGCCACCTGTGCAAGCGAACGCGTCGCCACTTGCCTCGCTTACTTACCCCCTGCCTCCGCACTCAGCTTCCCTTCGAGCTGTTGTGAGTCTTTCGAATGAAGCCTCCCTTCCCTCGCAAACCCGCACATCCGCACCACACTTCCTCCTTCCCCCTGGTCCTCGGCCCGTCCTCGGCCACCAACCGCATTCACACCCCGTCTAGAAGCCCGGCTTCAACCTCACCTTTCCAGTCCGAGATCGCCGCTACAGCACCGTATTCCAAGTCTAGCTCCCCGTGAAGGCCCGCTACCTCCAACAAGGTGGCCTCGCATCCTTCTGCTGCCTTGTAATTGGCAATTTGGAGATAGGCTTGCTCGCAGATCGGTCCGCAGAGCCGAGAACGCACGGCGTCCACGGACCGCAATCACGGTGGGCGACTACGCTTGTCGTCTCAGCTCGGCAGAAGCGGCAACGCAAGACACACGCGTGCAGATACTCACGCATTGTCGTGTTTGCCTTGCGTGTGTGCTTGAGGGGTCCTCACTTGGACCCTTGCGAGGAGCGAAGGAATCAACCAAGGTGCTCGGATCAGGCAAGTCTCGGCCTGTTGGTCAACGTCAGTCAATTGCTCAGAGCTACCATCATCTTTCGAGACAAGCGCTTCGCAGCCCAACAGATCCCGACACGAGCTGCAACCTGTTCTCCTCTCTACCGCCGCAATGTGTGGTCCAACATCGCATCAAGCACCGTATCCACTCCTCTCGGAGCAGGCCACGCGCCCTGTTCGTCCACTGCCTATCCGCAGTATCCAAGAGAAGCGGATCCACGAATTCATCGGCGGACAATTTGCCTCGGACAACGTCTCGTCCCTCCTCTACGCCGGGCGCACCAATGCAACAGAAAACGTCCAAATAGAAAGCTGGAGTCCGCCAAATGGCATGCGTCCAAATTTCGCCGAGGCGAGCGCACAAACCTTCCGACCATGTCGAATTGGCGACAAGTTCGGCCCAAGCTGGTCCAACCACTGGCTGAAGCTCACTCTGAGCGTGCCCACCGAGTGGGCCGACCTCGATGGCGTCGAGCTCGAATTCGATGCGAGCTGTGAGGCGCTCATCTTCGACCAACACGGCAACCCTCTGCAAGGTTTCACAGGCGGACAGGAATTCGATCGTCGCCACGACTTTCCATTGCCAAAAGGCGACAAGGCACGCAAAGGTGCCGTCTACTACGTCGAGATCACAGGCAACGGCATGTTTGGCATCCACGGGAAAGACACGAGGTACTACGACCTTGGAATCGGATCGGATCCGGATCCAGATCGCTACTTTGAGCTCGCCAAGGTCGATCTCGTGCTCAAGCGGCTCGAGGCGTGGCAGCTCATGTACGACTTTACCACGCTCCAGCAGTGTGTCGAAGAGCTGCCCAAGGACGGAGTGCTGCAGAACAAAGCGCTCTTCATCGCCAACGAGATCATGAACATCTTCCGCAGATCCGACGTGTCCAGCATCGCTCGCTGTCGTCAGCTCGCCGGGGAAGTGTTCGGAGAAGCATGGTCGTCATCAGCCTCGTCTCTCTTTGCTGGTGATGCCGAGATAGCCAGCAAGGACAACAAGGCTTTGGTTTGGAGTCTAGGCCACTGTCATATCGATTGCGTCTGGCTATGGAGCTTCGATGCGGCGCAGCAAAAGGTGGCACGTTCGTGGACGACGCAGCTAGCGCTCATGGAGCGATATCCCGAGTATCGCTTTACCGCCAGCTCTCCGCAGCAATTCAAGTGGATAGAGACACTCTATCCTTCGCTCTTTGAGCGGATCCGCCAAAAAGTCAAGGAGGGCCGCTTCCAGCCGATCGGTGGCCTGTGGGTCGAGTGCGATGCCAACATGCCGAGCGGCGAATCGTTTGCTCGCCAGCTCTTGTACGGTCAGCGCTACTTACATTCGCGCTTTGGAACCACTAGCAACGTCTTCTTCCTGCCCGACTCGTTTGGCTACAACAGCCAGATCCCGCAGCTGGCACGACAGGCAGGATTCGACTACTTTTTCACGCAGAAGCTCTGCTGGAACCGCACCAACACCTTCCCGCACTGCACCATGATGTGGACCGGCCTGGACGGTACTCAGATCATCTTCTCACAGAGCTCCATCCCCAACTACAACAGTCGGTGCGGGATCAACGATATGATCAAAGCGACTCGGCGCAATCCAGATCTCGGAGTCCAGCCCAGCTGCCTGCACCTCTTTGGTTTCGGCGACGGCGGCGGTGGTGCCAATCCTGAACACATCGAAAGACTGCGCAGGGCACGAGCGCTGCACGACAACGGCTACACCGAGGTTCCCAAAGTCACACTCGGGCGGAGTGCAAAGGACTTCTTCGAGCACGTTCTCGAGACCACTCGTAATGGCGATCGCCTCGCGACCTGGAGCGGCGAAGTGTACCTCGAGTTCCACCGTGGCGTCTACACCAGCCAGGCCGAAATGAAACGGTGGAATCGTCTAGTCGAGCTGCGGCTGCACGACATCGAATGGCTCTGCACCCTGGCTGCGGTTCGCGATGCTGGGTACAGCTATCCTCACGAGCGGCTCTTGCAGGTGTGGGAGCCGTTCATGCTCGGTCAATTCCACGACTGCCTTCCGGGCAGCTCGATCCGCAAGGTGTACGACGACATGAAAAACACCTACGCCCGCTTGACGGTCGAGATGGACCAGCTCCGGGCTGAAGCCAGTGCAGTCTTACATGCACAACAGCCTGATCGTGCTGCCTCTGCGGATGCGATTCTCCTCGCGCCAAACACTCTCGCCATGCCGCGGCAGGAGGTGGTCGAACTGGATGCGGCCGCCTACGACAAGCTACAAAGCAGGCCGCAAGTGCTGCAAAAGCTGCAAAACGGAAATTCGCTGCTTCTGCTCCGAGATATCCACGCTTGTGGTGTTCTGAAGCACACCGCATCTTCATCCCAGCAAGAACCGGTATCCGCGCGTCAAGAGGGCGATGCTTTCGTGCTCGAATCGGCCGACATGCGCTTGTGCATCCAGGATGGCCGCATCTCTTCCATCTACGACAAGGCGGAACGGCGCGAGATGGTGGCATTTGGTCAGTCGGCCGGTCTCTCCATCAGTCAGGACTATCCGCCCGAGTTCGACAACTGGGAGGTGGAGATGTACTCGCTCGACACCGTGGAGCAGCTCGCTTTCGAGACGGTAGAGATCGAGGATGTCGGCCCATATCGAGCGAGCCTTTCCGCGACACTCGCGATTGGTGAAGCGAGTCGCGCCAAGGTTAGCATCTTTATGGACGCGATCCCGCTCATCCCTCAGCTTGCGAATGGAGAGCAGGCGCGGACAGCGGTGCAGATCCGGCTGTCGATCGACTGGCACGAGTCGCATCGTTTCCTGCGATTCGAGGTGCCAACGACAATCCGGGCGGATATGGCGAACTTCGAAATGCAGTTCGGACACGTAGCGCGACCGACGACACGCAACACGTCGTGGGAGGCAGCCAAGTTTGAAGTGTGCGGCCATCGATTCGCGGACCTGTCCGAGCCGAACTACGGACTGGCGATGCTGACGCAGACCAAGTACGGCTACTCGGTCGAGGGCGGTCTGATGCGTCTGTCGCTGCTCAAGGCTGGGGCGTATCCAGACTCGCAGATGGATCGTGGAAGCCACGTGGTTGATTTTGCCCTCTATCCGCATCGCGGCAACCTCATGGATGGCGATGTGGTAGCAGTCGCCCGAGCGTACAACGCAAAGCCGGTCCTCCCCGGCCTCTTGCGCGAAGGAAGTGATCCAAGCGCGTGGGCATGTCCAGTCAGAGTGGTGCAGGATTCGACGGCTCGGTACAGCCACGTGGTGTTGGAGACGGTCAAGATGGCTGAACCACGACTGGACGGTGGCAAAGAGGGGAAGAGCATCATTTGCCGCCTGTACGAGGCGTTTGGCACGCGCAGCAGCGTCACGCTCGAGTGCGACCTGCCAGTTAAGCGTGTAAGCATCACCGATCTTCTGGAGCAGGACCACGATGGAGAGACATGCGCCTTAAACGAGGCAGGAGCCCTGTCGAGCGATGGGCTGCTCAAAGCCGTGCTGCACCTTCGCGCGTTTCAGTTCATGACGGTGCGCATCGAGCTTGCGTAGCGATCCGTGAGCCCACACGGTATTGGCAAATGAAGCTGCAGGATGTATCAATGCATTCGTGGTGCGTGCCGAAGATGAAAGCGTGTGTGGATGTGGTTGCGAGCGATGTGAGTGGGATTCGGTCTAGGCTGGCGAGAGCACGGCGGTCCAGACGTCCATGCATCTGCCCTTGCCACCCCAGCGGACGGCCTCTTCGAGCGCCGAGCTCGACGTCTGGATCGAGTGCAGCAGTCTCTGACCGGACTGATCGAGCGCCTCCGGCACGGAGTCGTTGAAAAGCTTGACAGCGTCGCGCGCCATGTCAACCTCCCACCTGCCGTCCTGAAGCTCTTTGCGAGGAGTGAAGATGACGTAATCGTCTACCTTCCAGCCAGCCTCGGCTGCCAATGCTACAATTTGGGTGGGGCTGATCGGCGTTCGGACGTTACCGTCCCGTAGAGGCGATTGGGCTTGCAAGAGCACAGCGAGCAGGTGGGGAACGGCTTCAGTGTGGGATACGGACATTGCCCACTCGGCGAGCAGGAGATTCTTGACGCCAGCCTCGCGTATCGCCTTGAAGGTATCACGGATCATCTTGACGGACGGAAAGTACCAGATGCTGTGCGCGAGGGTCACAGTGTCGAAGTGCTGCGATTTGAGCACCTCGTGCGCGGTCTTGCCCAAGATGAAGGAAAGATGAGGCTTGAGGGCCTCGTTTTGAGCGAGGTGAGACTGGGCCTGGTGAAGTGTGTAAGGGGAGCCATAGTCTGGCGAGGCAGGGTCCACGCCGACAATGCTTGGTGGCTCGGAGTTCTTGAGTTGGAATAGATCGATGTTCTTGGCGAGGACAGCGGCCATGGCGCCAGTGAGGTCACCCTGACCGCAACCGAGGTCCATCACACGGCCTCCGAATAGAGAGCGCTTTCCGCCATAATATGTACGGCCATTGTCGCTCCATGGATCATCACCTACGAGCCAGGCGTACATGATATCAAGACGATGCGAAGTCTGCGCTGCCTGCACGCTGTTTTCCTTACCCACCGACTCGGCAGGCTGCAGGTGGTTGGCGGCCACCTCTACCGAGGTCAAGTCGAAGAACTCTTCCGCGAGTGTTGGCCCGTCCATGTCCATAATGTGTGGCTGACTGAAGAAGCGGAGGCTTGCGTGTCTACTTTATACGCCTGTGAGTGTTGGCTGAGTCGCAAAGGCAATGGATCGTGTGATGGTAGGGTGACTCGAAACGGTGTCTTGGTGCGTGCACGGAGGTAGGCTTTCCGGCATTTCATGCGAGCTGATGGTTGCTGCGCCCATTTAAGGGTCCACTGGTGGACTGAGCAGCAGCAGCGGCAGCAGCTCGCCCAACTTGACGTCGTTATCCGCATCGGCCAAAGGACCATCATCGGGAAACAAAAAAGGAATAGAAAAAGAAAAAGAAAAAGAAAAAGAAAAAGAAAAAGAAAAAGAAAAAGAAAAAGAAAAAGAAAAAGAAAAAGAAAAAGAAAAAGAAAAAGAAAAAGAAAAAGAAAAAGAAAAAGAAAAAGAAAAAGAAAAAGAARAAGAAGAAGAAGAAGAAGAAGAAGAAGACATGGAGAAAATGTTTACAAAATCGGGGCACAAAAAAGCGGTCGGCGCTTTTCGGCCCTCGGTAACTGCGCTTTCCCGGTGTCGGCGATTCTGAGCGCGCCGACCCCGCATGCTTAATTTCGCAGTGCGGCTACAACGTTCCCCGCACTCGATGGAGGGTTATGGCCACGCTTGCAAAGCATCGCTCCCCATCCTCATCACCACCGCCATCCTCATCTCCTCATCGCCCTCTTCCACTCGTAACATCAAGATGGCTTCCAAAAGACCCGCGCCCGAGACCTTGCAGCCGCGCGACATCCAACAGGAACGCGCGGCATGCTCGTTCGACGTCGACGCCATGTCGTGCATCCTCCCCGGCTCGCGCACCGAGCGTGACAATGCACGCTGGCTCCTCTCGCTTCTCAAGGACGACCCGGATCACACTTTTGACAAGGAGGATCGCGTCTTCCAATCTCGCAACGAACGCTTCCTCAAGGGTCAGCAGGTCTCCCTCCGCTACTTTGAGATCCGCAACCGCCACGGCCTCGAAAAGAAGGACGCCGACATGCTCCGTCTCTTCACCGACGAGTACCTTCCCATCCAAGTAGCAGAGAGCATGGCACAGCCCACCCTCATGCGACAGGCAAGCACCGAACAGTGGGCCGAGTGGGGTCCCATGGTCAGGTCCGGTCGCTGGCTCGGTTGCTACATGCAGACCGAGCTCGCACACGGCTCCAACCTCTCGGCACTCAGGACCACCGCCACCTTCGACCACAACACCGACGAGTGGATCATCAACACTCCAGAGCCGTCTGCCGGAAAGGTGTGGATCGGAGGCAGTGGTCTCACCGCCACGTACGGCGTGGTCATGGCCAACCTCATCATTAGCGGCAAATCGTACGGCATGCACCCCTTCTTGGTTCACCTCCGCTCGCTCAAAGACCACACGCTGCTGCCGGGACGTCGCATCATCGAGATGGGCTGTAAGCTTGGCGCGCCTGCGATGGACAATGGATACACGTGCTTCGACAGTGTTCGCATCCCGCGGTCGCATCTCCTCCAGCGCTTCCAGACCGTGTCCAGAGACGGCGTCTACGAGAAGCGCAATGCCGCCGCCCAAGTTATGACGCGCGGCACCATGACCCTCGTTCGCGTCGGTCTGTGCGAGATCGCAGCCCACCATCTGGCGCGTGCCGCCACGATTGCGATCCGCTACGCCGTCGTTCGACGACAGGGCACCTCGAGCACACAGCCAGACCAGCTCGAGCCCAAGATCCTCGACTACGCCTCGGTCCAGACGCGCGTGCTCACTGCCCTTGCCTCCGCCTACGCCATCACGTTTGTCAGCCAGCACCTCAGGCGCCTGTACACTCGCATGATCGCCGAGATCGAATCCGAGGGCAACAGCGCGCTCCTCCCCATCGTCCATGGCTACTCGAGCGTGCTCAAGGCGGTATGCACCAGCGAATCGCTCGCCGGCATCGAACGATGCCGTCGCAGCATGGGCGGTCACGGCTTCAGCCAGGCTGCTGGCTTCGACTTTGAGCGCAACCAGCCCAACGCCGGTCTCATCTACGAGGGCGAGAACTCGATGCTTCTCGCCGGACCCTCGGCCAACTTTTTGGTCAAGCAGCTCAACGAGGCGCGCAAGCGCAATGGCAAGGTACTCTACCCCGAGCTCGCATACCTCGAGCTTGTTGCCTCTTCGTCCAGCTCCGCAGATGCCGTTTCGAAGCGTTCGCAGGCTGTCAGCGTCGACCAGATCGATCAACCCGCCAGCTTGCTCGGCTTGCTCGGCTTCCGTGCTGCACTCCTGGTGCAGCGACTCGCAAAGCACCGCTCGAGCACAGCCACCGCTGATGGTGTGTCCAAGCACATCGACACCAACCTCGCCGTGCGTGCCTCCACCGCCCACGGTGCCTACCTGATCGGATACGCTTTCTCCCAGCTCGTGCAGCAGCTCAAATCAGACTCCGCCGCTTCCATCAAAGAACGGTACGGCGTTGCTGTTCAGGACTCTCACGTTGCCGCACTCGATGCGCTGCTGCGCTTCCACCTGATTCAGAACTGCATTTTGAGCTCAGACATGCTCAGCGACTTCCTTGAGCTCCAGCTTCTCTCCTCCGTGCAGCTCGACAGGCTCCGACGGACGTCCGCCACGCTCTTGTCTGGGCCCATCCGTCGCGATGCACTGGGACTCGTCGAGAGCTTCGACATGGACGACTGGTACCTCTGCTCGCCACTCGGCAGCAGCGACGGCCGTGCCTACGAGAGGATGGTCGAGTGGATGAAGCGCGAACCCCTCAACCACTCGGGCGAGCGCGGCGCCCGCGACCAAAACGGCGTCGTCAAGGGCTACCACGACGGCATCGGTCGCCTCATCCGCGGAGAAGCGGTCCAGTTTACCGAGCGCGCCAAGCTGTAATCCAGTCTACGAGATGACCAATGTATACAATCGAGAGTATCTCCGGCCAGCCGCATGCTTGATTGGCAGCCAGCTTTCGTGCGGAGTGTGCTGCTCGGGTCAGACAGTGGAGTGGTGAATCGGGAAAATCGGGAATGTGTGCATTGTGAAATTCGCCGATTCCGATTGGAAGAAGCCCGACGCGAAAGTGGCACGGGGTCGCTGCAGCTCCACCACCCATCCGCATTTGCGCATCTCACTCCACTCGTCCACTCCTTTCATCTCTCCACCACCCAACATCACCACGCTGCTTGGCATCTGCACGCTTCGTCAAACCTCCGAGCGTGGACTCCAAGCTGCATCACCATGACGGCTCAGACATCCCGAGCCTCGACGTCGGCGGCCATGCTTCCCGAGGACGACGACGTGCACATTGCGTTCCTGCGCTCCGTATCGCTTCGTCGACCCGTGGGCCCGCACAAGCACTTCAAGATGCTTTCGGTCGTCACGGACACCCAAAAGGCGCTCGACTTTCGCTACCAGCGTCTGGCCGCGCGCCTCGAAAAGCTCAGCAGCGCCGCACCGCCCAGTAATGCTTCGGACAAGAAGTCCAGACCGCCACTTTCGAGCGCAGGCAGCAACATGAGCGCGACGCCTCGCATTCGCCGCAGTCTCGGCCACTCGCGCAAAGGCTCGCGCTCGCGGTCTGGCAGCGTCGCCAGCTCAGGTCCCGCCGAGGACGATGGAGAGCGCACCGAGGACGACGCAGAGCAGAACGAGGAGGAAGAGCGGGAGCGCCAGCAGGAGACGGAACAGACGCGTCTTGCCATCGCCGCACTCGGCCTCGACCGCACGGTGAAGCCAGAGATGGTGTGGAACGAGCTGCACAAGCTGTTTGACCTCGAGGCGCTCGACGACATGGAGGAGGGTGCCATATTTGACTCTTCCAGCCAGGCCGGAGCTGCCACCGACACGGGCGACTCCAGCAGCGATTCCGCATCCAGCTCGTCACCGCCTGCCTCGAAGCGCAAGCGCAGCCTCACGGGCGCTGAAGCCACCAAGGCGCGGCAGCTGTCGGCGGATGTGCTCTCGCGTTGTGTCTTCCAGCATCCAGGCTCGCCCGACTTCCATGCGGACGGTGAACGCAAGTCACGCCCCAACGCGCAATCGCAGAACTGGATCTACGGCGACGACGTCCGCGGCACCGGCGACGGCATGGCGCGCCGCGACTTCTACCTGTGGCCGTGGGAGGAGTTTGAGCCGCTGATTGCAAAGCGTCGCATCGCCAAGGACGAGGAGGAGGAGGGAACCGCAGCCGCCAAGGACGAGGGCTCGCCTGCGTCGGATGCCTCTGCAGACGCCAAGACACCCAAGCGATCCGCGTCTCCTGCTGATACCCGCGATGCTAGCGCCAAGCAGGAGGAGGACGAGGACGAGGCCGAGCAAGGAGGCGAGGACGCGGAGGAAGATGAGGACCTTTCGGAGCCCGATTCGGACGCCGACGTCTCGAAAGACTCGACGCCAAAGCGTCGTTCGGGACGTCGTGGCCGCACTGACGCGCCCGAGCCCAAGAAGAAGGCGTCGCGCGATACGGCGGAGAAGAGCGACGGGGATGAGAGCACGCCGGCTGCCAAGGCGGAGCCAGATGCAGACGAGGAGGGCGAATCGGACGAGGAGAACGAGTGTTCGGAGCAGGTGCGTACGCGCCGAGGCAGCCGCAAAGCACCCACGCCGCTGCAACGTCCACCCCGCACGGCGGGATCAGGTCGCAAGAGCACCTCGGGTACAGTGACGCCCACACGCTCCACGCGGCGCGGACGTCGCGCCGGTAACGACGGCACGGAAGCGTCGGAAGACGAGGCGGGCAGCGACGCGGCCGAGAGCGACGCCAACGAGGACGGCGAGGATGGCAAGGCTGGCGAGGACGAGGAGGAGACGGCGAGCGAGGCGGAGAGTGCAGCGCGCCGACGATCGGGCAAGGCGCAGCAGGCGGCATCCTCGGCCCGCAAGGGAAGCAAAAAGCGCGGAGCACCGTCGAGCGATGAGGAGGAGGCGGATGCGCGTCCGTCGGTGCGTCGACGCAGCAGCCGGCGCGCGTCCAAGTCGGAGGGCGGCGAAGAAGCAGCAGCGGACGGGGCTCAAGACGAAGACATGATGGACGCCAAGGAGGAGCAGAGCGATGCGGCGAGTGAGGGCGCGCACGAGTCCGGATCCGAGCGCGGTGACGGCGACGGCAACTCGGATGCTGTGGACGACGACAAGGAAGCTGCGTCGAATCAGGCATCGGAAGACGAGGAGGGTTCGGAGGAGGAGGATGACGACGATGCGAGTGATGGCGAGTCGGGCGCTCGACGACGAGGAAAGGGGTCGACCAAGTCGGGTGAGCGCGGGGGTCGACGCACTGCCGCTTCGTCGGGCGGACGCTCGACGCGCGCCTCGGTGGTATCGCGCTCAAGCGCGGCCAAGGAGCCGAAAGAGTCGCCCTCGACGCCTGTCAAGCAGACACGCTCCAGCCGTTCCTCGGTGACGCCCGCCGGATCGATCTCTCGACGAGGCAGCAGCGACAAGCAGCAGGCCTCGACGCCGAGTGCACGCACGCCTGCCCGAGCCACCACGCGCAGCTCTGCATCCACCGACACACGCGCCACTCGTCGCACCCCACGTCGCTAGACTTTCACTCTGCTCATTCTTTTCTCACGCAATGCAGCTCTAGCCCAAACCAGCCTTGTGCACGAATCGAAAGCGGTGTGAGATGTGGTAGGCGCGATCAAGTTAGTATACATGGTCTGAAAAGCCAAAGCTAGAGTTGGACCTTTGGACGGTCTTGAACCTTCTTTCTTGCGTCAGCTTGTGAGATGGGCAGACCAGCGTCGATCCACTGTTTCACGTAGGCATCCACCTTGTCGCCGGTCTCTTTGGCATCGACACTCCTACCAAAGGCATCGACGAACTTGCCCTCTGGATCCATGAGGTAGAAGAAGATGCTGTGGTCCACAAGATAGTCACCCATGGGATCTGCGCCGGGAGGGGTGGAGAAGTAGACGCGGTAGGCCTTGCACGCCTGCTTGACAGCCTCAAACGTGCCGGTAAGACCGACCATGCGCGGGTGGAAGTCATCAATGTACCGAGCGAGTTGCGGGACAGTATCGCGCGCCGGATCGCACGAGATGAAGACGGGGTTGATGATCTGCTTGCCGTACTTGGCATCGATGCGGTCGACGACCTCGCCCATCTTGTCGAGTTCCTCGGGACAGATGTCGGGACAGTTGGTAAAGCCAAAGTAGACGAGCGAGAAGCTGCCGAGCAGGTCTTCGTGCGTGAATGGATGCGACGTGGATGTGACGAGCGAAAAGGGCCCGCCAATACGTGGACGGCCGACTTTGGCAGCGGCCGTTTCGGCCTTGCGTCGCTGCTCCACCTTTTGCTTCTCGCTGCGGAAGTAGTAGAGCAGCCCCGCTCCCGTCACCAGAAAGAGCAGTCCCGCCTTGAGGTTGAACGGGCCCACCGCGAGCTTGTCCTTGGCCTGCTCTTCGCGTTGAGATGAGTAGCTACGGAAGGTCAGAGCATTGCGACTCGAGATCTGGCTGGCACCTGCTCGACTATTGCCTGGCAAGAACGACGAGCCAAGGCTGAGTCGAGCTGGCGCTGTCGGACGCACCGAAGCGCGTAGCGTCGACACGGCGGATCGTGCTAGCATTGCTGACCGAGGCGATACGTGATGGTGTGATGGGAGTTGGAAGCCACAGGGCGGGTTCTCCGATAGTGGCCAGATAAGTGTTCGGCTCGTCGTCGAGGTTGCTGTGGTTGTTCCGACCGATGCTTAGAGTGACCAAGTGGAGGAGTGCCTGAGCAGGAGCAGCTTTCTTTCTTCGCGGACTTCCCGATCTTTCTTCGGCGCTTCCGCCTTTGCTTTGCCCTCAGGTAAGCCGCCTGAACCGTGAAAAAATCGGGAGTCGGGCCAAACCTGTCTGGAAGCTCAGTCGGCCCTCCACCTCCCTCCTCTCCTCTCTCTGTCGACCCACCCGCTACCCACACTGCAAGTGCATCGATCCCACGTCATGAGCGGCAAAAGGCTCAACAAGCGTCAGCTGCGCGAGCAGCAAGAGCTCGACGAGCTCGCAGACGTGCCTCTCCCCAAGGCAGCCGCCGCCTCAACCAAGTCGCCCTTCCAGCAGCTCAACGAGCCTTCCAATGACGAGGTCAGCGAGGAAGACGAAGAGGAGGTCGAGACCGCCCCTGCACCCCGGACCGCTTCCAAAAGCAAGCCCACCACAACTTCGCTCTTTGCTGCGCTTGGAGATACTGGTGACGACGCTGAACAGGACGACGAGGACGATGCCTCGGATGCAGATAACGACATTTCGACACAGCAAACAGCCGCGAAAAGCAGCAAGAAGAAGAACAAGAAGAAAAGGAAGAAGGCCGCCGCTGCAGCAGCAGCAGTGGCAGACCAAGGCGATGCTGGAGAGGATGTCACCGCCCCAACGCAGGATGGCGAAACAAAGGCGGCTCCCGCCAAGTCGAGCGCCAAGAAAGCTTCGACCAAAAAGTCGTCGGTCCAGCAATCAGGCACACCCACAGGCAAGGCAGCAGCCAAGTCCAAAGACGTCGCCGACATGTCGATCGACGAATTCGATGCGCTGCTCGCCTCGCAAGCCAGTCTGAACAGCGCCGAGGCTGCACGCAATCCATCGTCCTCAACCGCGGCTGCGGGTGCAACAGCAGGCCGTGTGTCGGCGTTCCGTACTCACCTCAGCCTGGACCCACGCCATCTCGATCCCGCAATCGAGCTTCGTCGTCAGTTTGGCTCGGCCGCCATCAAGGCGTACCAGAACGAGGCCGGGGGCGCCGCAGGCGGTGGTCGGGCGTCGAGTGGAGCGCGGGCGCGCGCGCAGGCCAACAATCCGAACCTCAAGGTGCGCAGCCTGCTGTGCACGCCTAAGGACTACTGGCCGCCCATCAGCCGCAGCTTCACGGGCATGAGCATGGACGTTGTCGACTCGGCCGCGCACGGCCGCGTGTGCGTGTGGAAGCACTCGCGCGCGTACCGCCAGGTGCAGATGCAGTTCCTCCAGGCGGTGCGCTCGTACGATCCCAACGCGCTCATGGCGCTGCTGCGCGTGTATCCGTACCACATCGACACGCTGCTCCAGCTCTCCGAGTACTCGCGCCACCAGGGCGACCTGGGCCAGGCGGCCGACTTTAACGACCGCGCGCTTTTTGCGCTCGAGCGCTGCGCCAGCCCGTACTTCACCTCGTGCCTCTCGAGCACCTCGTCCGGCCCGCCCGTGGTGAGCTTCAACAAGATCGAGAACCGCGCGTTCTACCTGGCGCTCCACCGGAATATTGGATTTCTCGGGAGGAGGGGCACGTGGCGCACCGCGCTCGAGTGGGCCAAGCTGCTGCTGGGGCTGGGGCAGGATGGAGAGGACCACCATGCTGCGCTGCTGTGGATCGACTTTCTCGCCATCAAGTCGCGCCAGCACCGGTGGCTGCTCGAGCTCGTGCAGACGCTCGACGAGCAGCGTGCGCGGCGCGGCACCACGAGCGTCGCGCATGTCGACGAGCTGTCGGTGCCCGCACGCACGGTCATCGATGATACGGACAAGCAGCTCGCGGGCGAAGGCGATGGCTATGCGGGTACGCTCGACTGGTGTGTGGGCCTTGCATATGCACGTGCACTCGCCTACCGCGCGCTCGAGAAGGAAGAGTCGGATAAAGCGGCTGCGGCCGCGCGCTCGCGTGCAGCTCTGCGTCTTGCGATTGCACGCTTCCCCGGCGCAGTGCCGCTGCTGTGCAACAAGGTGGGCGTGGATCTGCCGGACAAGATCGCCACGCATCCGCTGTTCCAGCTTGCGCCGCGGTACAGCGCGGACGACACGCTCGGCTCGCTGCTCATCCACATCTACGTGCTGCGCTCCGAGAGTCTCTGGAAGGAACCTGGGTATGGCGAGTGGCTGCGCAGCACCGCCATGGAGCTCACCGAGACGCTCGTGGCCGACTACGAGGGCAGGCGAAAGGCGCAGCCGGCCGTGGCGAGCCACAATACGCGCCAGGGGATCTACAGGCACGTGCTCGTGTCGGATCTTCCGGACGCGGTGCGTCAGCAACTCGTCGCGTATCTCCCGCCGAGTATCACGGGGAGTTCGGAGCAGATGGATGCGTTCGATCCCGTGCCTCCGCGCGCGGGCGTGTCGGATACGGATGCGGATGGACTGGAGGTAACGCGGTACGACGACGAGTACTTTGCGCCCGTCCTGGCCGATACTCCGGCATCGCGAGGGCCAGCGCAGGCAGGCGGGGAACAGGGTGCGGGTATTATGCAGGCGTTCAGGAGGGCACTGCAGGGCATGGCGGGCGTGCAGGGGTGGGACGCAGCCATGGAGAACATGGACGACGAGACGCGCGAGGACGTCATGGCCCAGATCATGCACATGGCCGAAGCGGCCCAGGGCGACAACATGCCCGGCGCCTTTCGAGACGATGTCGATGGCGAGGCTGTAGCGGCGGAGGGCGAGCAGCAGCCACGTGCGCGGCCGTTTGCAGCGCTGCGTGCCGCCCTGGACGCCGTGTGGGGCGGCAACCCTCCGGCGCCCGCCGACGACCATGTCCAAGACGACGACCACGCTCAGCACTGAACCCGCACCACGCAGCGTTCTCACATCCGCAATGCAGTGTCAACTTTGTGTGTATTTCTGTGGCGCTGATGAGGTGGGGGCGTGGGGACTAGGCGAACATCTTGCTGTAAGCCGCACGCTGGGCCTTGACCTTTGCTTCGCGGCGCTTAGCCAGGGCAGACTGTTCCTTCTTGATCCCCGGGTCGGTGGGGGCGAGGTCTGCCGCTCGCTTGAGATCGGCATCGGCACGGTCGTCGTCCTTGCTAACGCCGTACGCGAGGGCTCTCCTATAAAACGCCTTTGCAAGGTCGGCTTTTCGCTTGGCGTCGGCTTCGGGCGTAGCGTCCCACGACGTAGCCTGAGCCGAGTCAAGGAATTGCACCACGGCTGTTGCCTGCGAGATAGCCACGCGCGGCTGCGGGGGTGTGCTCTTCAGTGCAGCCAGTGAGGCGTTGAGTTGGACCGAGGTCTTGAGAGTGTACCATGCAGTTCGGGTAGGCTCCGGAGTGTCATCGGGAAGAACGGGGTGCAGTTGGAGGTATCGCATTGCCTTGAGGTACTTTTCCAGTGCCACGCCATGGTCCCCCTTCGCAAAACGACCATTGGCGATCGTCTTGAGCTGCGTAGCAACCTCGAGCGTCTTCTCTACACTCGTTTCCAACTCTCCCCCCTCATCCTCGGGATACTCCTCAAAAGCATCCCCCGATTCATCTCGACCAATACCATAACTTGCCTCCTTAACCTCGCTCGACTCTGGGTCGAGCTCACCGCACTGCGCGATTTTCACCTCTTCCACGGGGCGATCGTTCTGCGTGGGGGTGTTTTCGATCCTCCTTACTACCGACTTACCCTTCAGCACCCGGCCGAACACTACATGTTTGCCATCCAAATGCGGCGTAGGTACGGTGGTGATGAAAAACTGGCTGCCGTTGGTGTTGGGTCCTGCATTGGCCATGCTGAGTAGGAACGGTGCATCGTGTTTTCCCGTCAGATCTTCGTCCTCAAACTTTTCGCCGTAGATCGACTCGCCGCCCGTACCGTCCCCGCGCGTGAAATCGCCGCCTTGGATCATGAACTTCGGAATCACACGGTGGAACGTCGAGCCCGCAAATTTCAGCTCGACCCCAGAGGAGGATTTGCCCGCAGCGCCGGTGCATAGCTGCTGAAAGTTCGCCGCGGTCTTGGGGACTAGATGCTTGTACAGCTCGAGTACGATTCGGTTCGCGCCCGCGCGGGAGGGGGCCGGCTGGTCACCGAAGCTGATGTCGAGGTAGACGATCGGGTTGCCCGCCGTGGGCGTAGACGTCGATCCTGAAGCCATGTTGGGGGTAGTTTCGCCGTTTGTAGTACGTCGATGATGGGGGTGATGAGGAGCGGTGGGGACCGAGGAGCGCTTAATTTGAACGTGCGCAGGCGAAGGTGTTCTTCTCGGCTGAGAGCGGCTGGGACGCGTTTCTCAGCCGTTCTGTCACTTTCCATCCAACGCCGCTCCTCAGCGCGAAGCTTTCTTCCAACTGACGCCCGCCCGCCCGCACAGACCTCACTTGCCTCCACCTCTTTGTCATTTTCGCCCCCAGAAACCGTGTTCAACGTAATCGTTCTGACATCCTCTGAATTTTTCGCTTTGCCTGCTCCCCATCCATCCCAATCAACGCTCTCAAACAGCTTCACACGAGCCATCTCGCTGTTCAAGACAATGACAATGCATTCATCTGCGAGTCTAGAAGACACGCCCGTTCATCTGATGCTCCTCGAGCCGCTCGAGCAGACACGAGAGCGCAATCACCGCAAACGTGTTGCCGCCATAGTGGCGTGCCGACTGCTCGGTCGCGCCCAGGTAGCACGCCGCATACAGATGCTGCAGCTCCTTGCGTCGATGGCGCCGCGCTCGGTCGTCGCCCTTCAGTGCGGCGATGGGAATGCCGTCGATCTCGTCGTCCCAAATCTCGTCCGACTCTTCCTCGTCCGTGTTGTAGAACCGGTTGTACAGCTCCGGCTCGGTGGTGGCCAGCGCGCGGTTCTTGTTCTTGTGCCGCGTGTTGCCGTTTCGACCGCCAGTGTGGTTGCCGTTGGAATTGCCTTTTGCTTTGCCCTTGCCCTTCCCGTTGATCCGGCCATTGGCACCGCCATTGCCGCTGCTACTACCCGGGGTGACCCCGGTCAGCCGATTGGACGAGGCGCCGTTTTTGGCCGCACGAATCGCGCCGGCCTTGCGAGGATTGCTGACCTTCATGTCGACCATGCGTTGATTGAGCTCGTAGTCCTCCTCGCCGTCCGACCACGGTGAAGATTCGTTTCGCCTGTCTGCTCTTTCGTGCACTACCACGCGCTCGCCATCCACCACCACAGTCCTTGTCCTTATTGGCGCCTTGCGAAGCTCGACATGGCCGGAGAAGTGCGGCACGCCGTCGCCTGCAGCTCCTCCTTTACCTTTTCCCTTTGCGCCCGCTCGCGTCGCGTCGAGCGAGTCGTCACCGGCAGGTCGGATCGTGGACGTCGCCACATTGTCATCGTCTGCGATCAGCTGCAGCTGCGAGCGCAGGATGGGGAACAACTCGGCGGTCGACGCCGTCAGCCGCTCCTGTCGGCGCTTGAGCTGCTTGGCCTTGGTCGCCATCACCTGTGTACCGATCAGGATCTCTTCCTCGCTCAGCCACTCGGCCTCGATGCGGCTCTCGGGGATCCACGCCGCCAGCCGGCTCAGGTGGTAGACAAACGACTCCAGCAGCGGTCGGAACTGCACCTGCATCTGCACCAGCCTCAGCCCCTTCGGCTTGATCTGCGGGAACTTTTCCGCCAGCGTCGTCAGGATCAACACAATATCGTCCGACTTGCCCGGCTGCTTGAGGATGCGCGACAACGCGCTCTGGCTCGTCTCGCCTCGACTCCATGCCGGCTGGTTGCCATACGGCGTGTCTGTGCTCTGCTCGGGAATCGCACGGAACAGCTTGCCCAGTGCTCGAGTGCTCGAGTAGATCCCTGGACCCGCCGGTCGCTGGGCGAGAAAATCGGGCCGCGGCGAGTTGAATGGCGGCATGGGCACGTCCCTCCGATGCACCGCCTGGCCGGTCTTGCGGTAGTCGACCGCCTTGGCGTGCAGCTGCGCGAGCTTGATGCAGTCCGGATCGAGCGAGTGCAGCGGACTTGTATCCGCAATGTGCAGATGCAACGTCGAGACCAGTCCGACCTGGTCGTTGATCACATAGTCGACGAAAAAGTCGGCAAGATCTTCGAATGTGCATGGTCGTGCCAACGAGCGCGGCGGAACGGCCTTGTACTGTCCTGGCGACTCGGTGCGTGTGGGAAAGAGATCCTTGTCCTCGTAGATCGTGTAGATGTCACCATCCAGATCGCCGCCGCTCAGGATCGACTGTAGCGGCAGACCGAATGGCGACTTGCTGAACACGATCACATTGCGAAGCTGGAGGAGCGGATGCCCGGGTGGCGGTTTGACCGCATTTACCACGCGCACATCGCCCGGATGGATGGTTGGGCTGCGTCCGACCATGACCTTGCCCTCGACGATGCGAAACTCGTCTTGGTCGCGGTCGTTGACCTGCGCAAAGATCTGACCCCTGTCCAAAAAGTTGAACTCGTCAACTACGCCGATGAGTGTGCAGCCCTGGACGGGAATCCTCGCCTTGCGCTTGAGATCGCCCAAGGCAGCCGCAATCACGATGGTGCACAGACGGTGCAGGATGCTGTCCGGGTCGAGCTCGTCGGGTCGCATGCCGATCACGCTGTCGAGACGCCGGAAGAGCTTGTGCATCTCGGCAGCATCGCTCATTGCAAACGAGCCCATGAGCTGCGATGCGCGCTTGAACGACTTGCGCGCCTCCTGCGCACTCTCTACTGCACTCGCCTGTAAGTTCAGGAAGACGTCGTCCTTGACGCCCAGATCCTCGAGCGCATTGATGAGCGGTCGGTTGAGACGAGCCGGAAGCGGCGAGAACGAGTGAGCCGCCACCTCCAACTCGCGATGCTTGGGCGCCGAGAATTTGATCATGCTCTCGCGCATGATCATCTTCTTTCCTTTGAGAGTAGGATTGAGGCAGAGGACGCCCTTGGCACCGCCGCAGCGGAACTGGATGGCAGAAGGGATGCGTTTGGGGTCCTGCTGCGACAGTCGCCACTCGCGGCGCATCCCCCTCGTCTCGCAAAGCGCGTGCCAGATCTCGTCGAGCAGGCTTTTAGAGATCTGACCTACGCCATCGGTGAGCAGGTAGTACTTGCGATCGCGTTCTGGACCGTTGCTGGGCATCTGCGCGTTGCTGAGCTCGTCTGGAATGATCTCGACCCAGTCGTTTTCGATGGTAATGCTGGACGAGGTAGCGCTGAAGGCCTGCGAGAGTCGGGCGCCGAGACGAGCGGGGTAGCGGTCGATGCTGCGGAAGTTGCCGAGGGCCTGACGAATGCGCTCGGCGTCCCAGAGCTTGCCGACCTTGTCGGTGAAGGCGGTGACGAACCAGCAGTGGTGGCTACCGAGGCCCGAGCCTGACCAGGCGAGCGCTTCAAACTTGCGGCCGGCGATGGCAATGCCGTACTTGAGCGGATCGCCAATGCGTTCGCGCACAAACGACTCGCTATCGATGCCGTCAAGATCGTGTCGGGAGACAGGAAAGCGGTCGCCGTCCTCGTCGCAGAAGGCGACGCGTACAAAGTGGCTGCCAAAGTCTGGGAACATGCGCAGCACACGGTTGGAGGCGTCCATGAATGGGCCGTCGAGCAGCACGCGGGTGGGAGTGATCGTCACGTGGTAGACATGGGCGGTGGCAGCGGAGTTGGTCTGCTCTTCGAGCAGATCGGCTTGGGCCGCATCTTGGCGCTTGAGGCGTTTCTCTTCGGTCTCGATGCGCTCCTCGAGCTTGGTGGAGCCGAGGAGGCACTTTGTTTTGCGGTCGCGTACCTGCTCCTGGCGCGATGCCGCCGCCAGACTCTCGAAGACGCGAGCAGCAAAGTCGATGCCGTAGGACTTGATGAGCCGTTGTGTGCTCTGCTTGAGGATGTTGAGCACGGTGGGCGAGTAGAGGCCGTTGCGGATGAGCTTGTCGAGCTGGTAGGCGACCTTGAGGTCGGTGTTGGCGCAGAATTGGCCGGCTGCTTCGAAAAACTTTGGCTCGGTGAGATTTCTGCGCACGATTGCTCGGGGGTCTCTCGCGGGTTGCCGGCCCTCTTGAGGAAGGGCCTGGCCTCGATGCAGAACCAGTCGAGGTCGGAGTAAGATTCGAAGCAGACGCGAAAGTTGCATCCGATGAGGCGAATGCGGTAGCGAGTTCGGTCGCGGATGTGTTCCTCGCGGTCAATGTGGTTGATAAAGTCAAAGACACAGCTGTTTCTGCCCTGACGGATAAAGGTGGCGGGGTCTTCGAGCTCGAAGCAAAGCGCCTTGTGAGTATGGTCGATGGACCAGCTGACAATGTTGTTAAAGAGAATGCGGATGGAGTTGTCCTTGTCACCGAAGCATAGCGTCTGCGACTTGATGTCAAAGCCGGACGGGAGGGGCGAAGGGGGCGAGTCGAAATCCTCGATGGAGAAGGAGCCGTCTTCGCAGATGACGCCGAACTGGACGACGGACCAAGCGCCTTGGATCTTGACGGGCTCGATGCGCTTGCGTGGCTGCTGCGGGCGGAGGGTCTGCGTGCGGACGTAGGTGGTTCGGGATGCGATCTGTGGAGGCGTGGGAGCTTGACGGGCGGTGAGGGCGAAGGCATGCGCATCTTCGTCGCTCTGACTGTCGGACGGTTCAACGTTGCGGCGTCTTTGTGCGCCTCCATGAAGCCTAGTTCGTCGGGCATCCCAATCCTCGAAGGGGAAGGATAGAAGCTCGCGAATGATGTTTTCCTTGCCGAAGCCGTTGGGGATGAGCTTGAGTGCATTTGCCTTGCCATCGCGGACAATCAGCAGGGGACGGCGCTTGCGTTCGGTGGAGCAATACTCCATCAAAGCGGAGGCGGTGGAGACCTCTGCTATGGTGAGAAAGGCATAGCCCCTGTGTCGACCTTGCTTTTGGGTCTTTGGGAGGAGCAAGTGAAAGTTGGTGAGGCCCTGGCCGGGGATGCGTACGGGTGGGTTGTGGAGGGCGGCGGCGACCTCCCTGTAGAGGTCCTCCTCGGTGACCCATGGATCTATGCGCTGGATCTGGATCTCCATCTTGACTGCACGAGCATGCCATCCGAGGGGCGCAGATGTTCCCAGAGATCCTTGTGGGTGTGCTGAGGGCTAGAAGTATGACAAATAGACGGCCGGAAGAGGGGCGTGATCGAGACGATTGGATCGGGGTCTCCAGAATGAAGGATCTGCGGAAGGTGGGTGCAAGTGGATCGCTTTAATGAGACAGGCTGCGAGAAGACGGCGCAGAAGATGAAGCCGGGGGCGGTGGGTCGGCGAAGCGCAAAGGTGCCGATGTGAAAGCACAAAGTCGGCGTGGGTCAACGAGATTGAAGGGGTTGGAGATGGACAAGGGCGGGTCGAAGCGACGGTGCGCATGGGCTTGAAGGCATTCTCAGCGTGCTCGGCGATGGCTGTGCGAGCTGCGCAGAATGGTGGATGAAAGCGTGCGCAACTTCCAGAGGTGCGGACCAAGTGACAAAGAGCCGCACCAGCCAAGCTGGCGCTGTCGAGGAGTGGACAAAGACTTGGACGATGTTGGACTTGCGCCTTGGGTGACGACCGTGCGCCCGAGCTTTCAAGACTGCGAAAAGGTGCCGAGAGTGGGCCGTTAGGCGTGGCTCTTTGTCGTTGATAGACAGCAAGATACCGGCAAGCTTTCGGCCCCTCAGCTCCCCAACCGAGCGGAGCAGCTTCGGTTGGCCTGTCTGGCTATATGCGCTCGCTCACCTTCTGCGCAGAGCCGATGCGGTTTCATGCACGGCCATCACTTTGAAAATTAACCTCAACCGTTGGCAGCAGCCTGTCAAAAAAAAGCAAAACTTGCTTCTTCGCGGACCCTCTTTTGTCTCTTCTCTCTCTCTTTCCCCGCCCACGCCGACATCCGAGAAAGTGCAGGTCAAGGTTGGCTGCGCACGGGCTTTCCTTCTGCAGTTGGGTTTGGGTTTCGGCTTGCCACCGCTTGTCACTCGGGGATGCCGATGCCAGTTTCTCTATTGGATCGATGTGATGGTAGCGAGGAGGAGCAAGTCGGAGTGGATGTGACATTCGCAAAAGACATCACATGACGGTGCAGTTCTTATCATCTTTGGACTTGTTGCCCTTGCGGCCCTGGAGCTTGCTCTGGTTGGCGCCGCCCTGCCTGTGCCCGTAGAGGTCGTCAATCACCTGGTCGTGCACGGCGTCGCTCTGTCGCGCCTCAAAGCCGGAGGAAGTGCCAGTCTGAGTGCGAGCTGAGGCGTTGGTGGGGCGCGACGAGCCCTTGATGAGCTTAGAGAAGCGATTCTTCTTGCCCTCGTTCGCGGCTGCGCCTGCGCCCATGGCTGTGCCGGCTGCACCTGCTGAGCCAACTGCGCCGGCTGGAACGGCGGAGAGCGGTCCCTCGACCAGCTCAACCTTCCAGAGACCACGCAGCGAGTTGCATAGCCAGAGTTGGGCCGTGCCCTGGCGCACCCAGCTGATCAGCTCGTCCACCTCGATGTCTTGCTCGTCCACCACGCCCTTGTCGACCAACCACCTGCGCAGCAAGCCGTCCAGCATGCCTGCCGACGTGCGCGGCGTGATGAAGCGCGAACCGCCGGCACCACCTCCGGTCAGCTCCACCACGACATTGGCCAGACTCGACTCGGTCACCAGTCGCTTGGGTGCAGATGGGATTGCGGCATCGGCCTGGTCGAGCGTGTCCATCTGCTCGTCGTTCCACAGGATCACGTCGAAACACCTCTGGTCGCCCTCTCGAATGCCGCTGAGCACGCTCGGATCCGCTCCCACCCTCTGCTTGGCCGCCTCGTAGAAGCCACGCGCGTCCGTCTTGTTGAACACGAGCGGCTCCAGATCCATCGTTCGAACCCTCGTCGGCGCCGCATCCAAGCGCACGCTCGGCGGTCGTGCTGCGTTCGAACCGCTGTCGAGCATGCTGGGAAACGCGCTGATGGTGCGTTGCGTCACGCGGATCGAGCCGTCTCGCCCGATGGCCACGCGGATGCCCTTGACCGCACCCTCGCCATCCTGAGCTGCTGAGCTCGCCAGGCTCGATTCAATGGCTTGCAAAATGCGCTCGGGCTGCAGCGAGCCCTGCTGCTCCAGCACAGCCATCGACCACACTGCAGAATACACGCGGCACATCGCACCCGCCGACGACACCAATCGCTCCAGATGCTGCGACAGAAGAGGAATGTGTCGGAACAGCCGATGCCTGGGTGCGAGAGTCGGAGTAGCCGCCTCGGTCGCTGCGCCTCGAAGGAAGGGATTCGTCGTGGTCGAAATCGCGTTGGTTTGGCTTTCGCTCGCATTCAGGAAAGGATTGGTCGACTGAGCCGGAGCAACAGCCGAATCCACTCTCTGGCCTCCTGCGCCTCCTCCAACAGACAAACTCTGCATGGCATCCAGCAACGACTGGTGCTCGGCCCGCAATCCAGCAGAAATTAGGCTCGCCGCCACCAGCGCATCCGCCGCTTCGCCTTGTTGCGGCTCCTGTTCGTAGCGCATCGTCGTAAACACCTCGCGCGGCGTCTCGAATGCGGGTGCAGGCAGGGCGGCCATGCCCATGCCCACACCACCAGCTGGCTGCTGCTGCGATGGTCTTGACCTGGACGAGTATCCGCCCTGTGACTGGCGGCCCCTGCGACGCTGCTGCTGTCGCGCGATCCGGTCCTGATCGTTCTGATAGATCTGCATCGCAAGCGCATAGTCGGCATCCTCGTTCGCGTGCAGGCCTTCCCCACCCAAGCCGCCCGCACCTCCGAGGACGTCGGCGTCGCGACCGACATAGTCGCCCTGGCGCAGGGTCGACTTGCGGAACTTGCCGTCGTAGAACTCGCTGCTTGCTCCGTCCACGTCCACAAGGCTCTCCCAGACGATCTCGTCCTCTAGCAAGAAACTCGAGTCGGTCGCCAGCGTGAACAGCGTCGGCGGTGCAGGCGTCGCGGCACCGCTGCCATCGGCTGCATCCAGACCTTCGTTCGGCAGCCGCTTGTACAGCACCGAGAGGTGCGAGTTGCGGAACAGCGCCACAGGCTCGCCAGCAGCCACCTCCTGTGCCAGCACAAACAGACCGTTGTAGGTCAGCTGCGTCGACGTATTGTCCAGGAACGTCTGCAGCGCCAATGCCTGCCGCACAATGGCGTAATGCTCTTCCGTCCAGCCACGGCGCTCGGGTCGTTTGCCGTTGGCGACCGAAGTCTCGCTAGCAAGGCTAGCTGCCAAAGTTCCCACGCCGCGGTCGCGCACCACTGCTCCCTCGGCCACCTCGTTGCCGCGCACAACAATGTCCGTGGCGCGGTTGTAGCTGCCGGCCTTCTTGACCGCCTCATACGTCGTGCTGTCCGCCGGGTCCGGAAGCCATCCATGCACGAGAGGCACGCTACACAGCCGAAAGAGCGCCAGCTCGCCCGCTCCGCCCTGCCGACCGTCTCCAGCGGCGGCGGCGAACTCGCTGATCGAGTCGAAGCCGACGTCGACATCTAGTCCGTACTGCGTGCGCGGTAGCGTCGAGAGCGCCGATTCGAGCTCGCCCTGAGCAGCGCCTTCCAACGGCTTGCTAAGCAGGTGCTCGGCGATCAGCTGCGAGAGGTACGAATAGCTTACCACAGGTCGGTCCGGAGGCGTGATGGTGAGCTCGCCGCGCAGCAGCAGGATGTTGCACAGCGCGATCAACGAGCACGGCCCGTTCTGGTTCTGCGTGATGATCTTGCACTCGCGTCCGCGCCAGTAGATGTCCTTGAGCGACCACTGCGCCTCTTCACCTCCCTGCGTGGGAGCTGCGCGAGATCCTGCAGCGGATCCGGTAGCTGCCATTCTGACTCCGGTTGGAGGGGCTTGGTGTGGCGGAGGGAAGTGCGGTGTTGGGTCGACAGGAGCTTGTACTGGTGCTGGTGCTGGATGGCTATGCTGATGCGAGTGGTGGTGAGATTGGTCGTTGTTGTGATGGCCGTGATGGCCGTGATGGCCGTGATCATGCGAGCCACCGAAGAATCCTCCTCCGGCAGCAGAAGCGCCTCCGCCGTCCATGTTTGGTGATGCCTTGCTTTTGGGCAGCACTCGATTGCTTTGCGTGGGTTTCCCGAGTTGAATTGCGCTGCGTGGGTGCGATCGAGCTGTAGCGTGGATGGTATCGTCAATGTGCTAGTGGCGGATGGTGGGTGCAACGATGGATGAAAGCGAGGCTCGAGTAGGAGATGAGATGAGGTGGGCGAGAAGGACGGCAGTCGCCCTGGATGGGTGCCGAGTGGAGGCGTGAAGGTCCATGCGCCCATGCGCCCTTCGGCTTGCACAGCCGCGACTGCGGGCCGGGTGCACGCGTAATGCAGCGCAGCACAAGAGGCTTGGCATTTCGCCCTGCGCTCACTTCCGCCACGCGGCTCAGTCTTCGCAACACAGCCCCACCGGCTCGGCCCTCACATGTCCTCAGCTTGCAATCCACGCGGTCACACCTCAGGCAGACCTGAGCTTAGCTATCGCTGGGCAGACGGATGATATTCTTGGTGCCGCCTTCTATGCATCGAAAGAATCAGCGGCTGCCGTGGTTGCGACGCTTTCGGGAGCCAATGGAGGATTGGCGCCAGGGATCGACTCCATCACGCTCACGCCGCCCATGAGCAGTCCTATGTCGAGCTCGCTCAGCGATGCCGGCCCGGACGCGCTTCCCGGCGAGCTCATCGCCGGTGACCCAGCCGTACCCATCCTCCCCATCGACATGCCCGCATATTCCTTGCCGTATCCACTGCCTGCGCCTGCTGCGAACGACCCCGGCACATGAGATGGTGGCGACATCCCCATCGCGCCAGCATCGCCATTGGCAGCCACACCCGCCTGCGCGGGACCGGCCGACGCATTGAGCGGCTCGAGCCAGTCGAAGTTCGACATGAAGTACGACATCCACTCGTCGCGCTCGTGTGCAAAGTTCTTGCCTGCGTCGGGGGTGGGTGTAGCTTCCGGTGCCGGTGTGATGCCAGTTGATGTTGCATGCGTGCGGTATGCGCTAGATGAGGAGGTACCGCCGAGCAGATCGGTCGAGCTGTTTTCTCCTGCCATACTGCTGCCTGGGGCGCGCGGTGTCGCTGCTTGCGCACGATCGTACTCGTCCTGTCCGCCATCCTGATCCGAGGCGGTACCACGCTCCGAACTCGTAGAAAACGTGGACGCAAGCCGGCCATTGCCTACCTGGGATACGCGACCTGCCAGATCTCCAGACGCGCCGTTTGTCGCCGCACCACCGCTGGTTGAAGCTGTACCTGCTGCGTGACCATTGGCAGCACCCGCGTGTGCAGCCGATCGATTCCGCGCGGCGCTGTGATCACTAACGCGCGACGAGGCGGTCTGTCCCGCTGCGGCACGCACGACCTGACGCGCAAGCACGACCAAGTCCCTCGCCTTGTGCAGCGACGCCGTGGTGCCATGATCCGCATAAATCCGCTCCTTCTTTTCGAGATACTTGATGGCCCTATCAATCGCAGCCAAATAACCAAACGCCACCTCCTGGTTGCTCGGATCGCACAAGATCGCCGCAAGAACGATGGTGCATGCCGAGTCGAGGTAGAAGCTTCCGAAGCGCATATTATCCAGGCCGGGGCGGGGGACATCGGATCGTGCGTTGGAGATGGCGTCGATGATCTGCTGGCCTGCACGCGCGGCGTTGTGCGTCTTATCGAGCACGCTGCGCGGAATGTCGGTACCTATGGATCGACAGTAGAGCGCAAAGATCACCAGCGGGCTGTGGATGAGCAGACGCAGATACCACCACAGCGTCGTGACCGAGTAGCGACGTACTACGAGGTCGGACGAGTCCGAGTCGTCGTCGGCGTCGCGCGCAAAGCCGTCGCGCAATCCCACGCCGAGTTCGGCAGGTGCATCGCGCCGGATGCGCAGCAGCTCAGCCTCCATCCGTTCCGATGCGAGCAGCACATCGTGCGCGTTCGCCGGTGGATTCGCCGACAATTTGGACATGTCTGCACATACCCGTGCAATCTGCGCATACACTAGAAGATAGGCGTCGTACGAGTTGTCCGGTTGGGGAAGACGTGCCGAGACGTCGTCATCGCGGATGGCAGATGCCTGACCGAACCACGTGGAAATCATGCGTTCGATGCCGTAGCACGTCCACCACAGCTGGCGGTGTTCGGCACTGCGCGGATTGCTGGGCGAGTAGAACGTCTCGCGATGCAGGCCGATCGAGATGCACATTCGTGCAGCATATCCGATGTATAAGTAGGCCACGTTGGGACTCGACCACTGGAGCGAGAAGAAGCTCATGAGCAGCAGGCATCGTGCGCTCTGAATGCTCGAATTCTCCACAATCTCCTCGAGGCGCTTCTTTGCGAGCAGGAAGAGCGTAGTGGCGCACGCGATGGCGCCCTCGCGCGTCATCGGCACGGGCGCATGCACATCCACCCAATCCCCCTCATCCATCATCGCCCCCAGCGCCAGCACGACATACAGCGCCGCCAGCTCGTTCGTTCGCATGGGCGGCGACTGTCCCGGCGTGGTTTGCGGCAGATGTAGCCGCGATCCTGGTCCTGAAGCTGCCATGGAGGGCACGCCGAGGAAGCCGCGCGAGAGGTAGCCCTGCGCCTTTGCGTCCTTGACCCACTTGAGGATCTGGCGCTTGGGCACCGCGCCCAGCTGCGGCTGGATGAGCGTCATGTAGTTTTCGATGAAGCGATCCACGATCGAGGGCGGCAGGAACGTCGAGTCGCCCACGGCGTCTTTCGATCCATCCAGCGTGGGGAAGCTCTTCTCCGACAGGCTCTGTCGGAAGATGAGGTCCTGGTGGCCCCAGATCTTCATGCTCTCTGGTAGCTGCGACGACCTCCTCGCCTTATCCGCCGCTGGGTCGGCAGTTGCACTCGATGCCGATCGCGAGTGGACGCCGTGTTGGTGCTGTTCGCGCAGACGCAGCGCCTCGATGGTCTGAGCAAGTCGGTGCTGAAAGTTGAAGTTTGAGGTGAAGCCGTAGAACTGCATATTGCCCGTATTCTGATCGTGGGCACGAATGCCGTCTTCAGTATGAAGCTCCATGTCCGGTTCTGTGGGTTCGTCCTGGTCGATGGAGGCGTACAGTTCGAGGTGGTGTAAAACGTATCCTGATTTGCGCAGTGCCGAGTTGGACCGCGACGGTTGGCGGTCTCCCCAACGCCTGTCTGCGATCTGATCGATCATGGCTCGCTTTTGTCGCTTTGCAGCACGTGCTTCTGCAGCGGCGTCTGCGGGCGAGCCATCATCGCTTGGAGGCTCGTGGGCGGTGGTTGGGATGGAGGATGTGGAGCCGGTGCGGCTGATGCGTTTGGGCACGGGCGTCTCGATCATGTCGTACTTGCATTCGGCCGAGTGCGCCTTGCATCGATCGCACGGTTGTTCGCCGTTGCACTTGGTCTTGCGCAGGCGGCACACGACGCATGCGCGCGCGACGCGGAAGCGCTTGAAGCCATAGTCGGCTGCGTCGGCCGACGACATGCCGGCGAGCGCGAGATGCTACGGATGGTGGCGGAAGCGGAAAGGACACGTGGTTCAAGGCTATAAAGAGTGCCGCGTGAAACGCATTGGAGGAGGCTCGGACCGAGAGCGGCAACTCGAGCTCGATGCTGTTCCGTCTGACGGTGACGATGATGAAGGAGGTGAGAGTGTGAAGCTGAGTCGTGCGAGCTTCGGGGGTCCTTGCAGGCGTTCGGATCTCGGTGCGGGCCAGGAGAATCAAGCTTCCGAGTCAAAAAGCTTGGATTTTTGGGCTCGGCTGCTTTGCCGTGCCGCTGTACGCTTATCCGCCCACGTCGAGAGGTTCCTGAGCGGTCGGTGCCCCGCGCTCCGCCCCTGCCTCGACATATCTCGGACTTGCCCGGAGGGTGGCCGCACCGTCGCCGAACAGCAGTGCAGGTGTGCCCCGACACCATCCCATCAGACTCGATCATCCGACATACAGCAGCACCTGTGCGATCTCGTTCTTGCCAATAGCTTCCAAATTGCTCTGCCCCATGTATCCATAAGAAGAATTCTGAAAGCATGTGACAAATAATATGTGTGCAAATCTCGGTCTGAGCCAATGTACTGCTGCTTTAGCTCAGTTGGTACGAGCGTCCGACTGAAGAAATCAGTTTCACCAGTCGCCACTGCCTACAGTGGATATACGGTATCGGGAGGTCACCTGTTCGACCCAGGTAAGCAGCACTTCTCTTTTTTTTGCATTCTTTTTACCCCGCATCAATCTTTCAGGGATCTGCTGTAATGAAGTTGGCCTTTCGGTCGACATCAATCGATATTCTTGTTGGCTCGCCTGACTTGCTGATGTGAGCTTGCAGTAAGTTCATCTGAGCGCCGTGCCGGTCGGACGGGGCATTGTTGCCGAGATGAAGGCGCGGATGCGCAGCGGCCCGTTCACAAAAAGAAGTGTGACGTGATGGTACCGCTGGACGGCCCCATTGTGAGCGGCATGATCCATGGCATGGTCACCATCGATAACGCTGTAGCAACGTTGCTGCCACTCCCAATCTTTCGAGCTCCAACGTGCGCAAGACTCAAGCATTTGGAGTCGAGGATGTGATATTGCGGGGAAGGGCTGCCGACGTGAGGGCGGCTGAGCCGATTCGAAACAAGGCGTTTTTGGCCGCGCTGACGAATTCTAGCCGGATCTCACCCGGCTGTGCGTCAAATCGAGTGCCGGCTGCTGCGGATGCGGATGCGCTGCGCATCTGATGCAAGTCAGGGCGGCAGGCGTGCATTTGTCAAGACCGAAAAGCCCCCGCGTTCCTCCACACCTCGTGCTTGGCTTCCTCAAGCTTTCGAGCCACGCCGCCGACTCAACTTTGAGCTTCACGACCCCACCACCTCTGCCCTATTCACCGAGCATCACCCGACCAGCTCAGTCCAACATCGGCTCATCCGCACAACATAGAGCGCAGCGCTGCAGATCCGTCGCCTTGGCCGTTGGTAACGTGACCTCGCCGCACGACATCGTCGGTTCTTCCGCACCGACACCTGCAGCCTTCCCACGCTGGCTGACGCTTAGCATCCCGGATCTCGCCGTCGCAGCATCTGCAATCATTATGGCCTTGTGAGCAACCATCGGCAGCGCCGTTCATCACCACGCTCTTTCTTCGCCGCCAAGATGACGAAAGCGTCGGCGCCGCCACCAGCGTCCTCGTCATCCGCCACCGCGTCCACGCCCCCGCCGACCAACACCACCACCGCGGGAGAATCCGGACGCATCCGATCCAGCAGGGCGTGCCTTCACTGCTCGCGCCGCAAGGTCAAGTGCGACGGCCTCCAACCATGCAACAACTGCTCCAAGGACAATACCCTCTGCGAATACGGCGCTCAGAAGAAGCGCGGCCCTCCCAAAGGCTGCGAACCCAAGGGCGGTCGCAAGAAGAAGCTATCCGACGCTCCTTCGGATGCCAAGCCAGCCACCTCGTCCACTCCTTCGGTCGGCCCCTCAGCCAAGCGCAAGGCGCAACCATCCACACACACCGAGGCTCCAGCACCACCACTGCCACCTTCAAAGCTCGCTCGCGCATCGCCAATACACGCTCGATCTCCTCTCAGCAGATCGCCAAGTAGACTGCCCAGCTTCAACAGCTCACTTCCGCCTCCCAACTCCCACGTTTACTTCAACGGCTCGACAGAAGCAGCCGCGACTTCGTCTTCTCTCTCATCTTCTTCAAAGTGGGACCCGCTTTCGCAGCCCAGATCGATGGCCGAGCCAACAGCGTCACGGTCCCAATCTTACGTCCGCTCTCCGCTACCCGCACATGAGCGCTCTGCCACGCACTCGCAGCCGCCACCGTCGTCATCCTACAACCCCTCTTCCTCCACCGCCGACCATCTGCCGTGGCCAAGAAGTGCTCACTCTCATCCGAGCACCACTCCCAGCCCGTCCCTCTCGAGGCGCAATACCTATTTGAACGGCGATCCTACAAATGATGCTGCCTACCCCGCCTCCTCCTATCCGTCGACCACGCATGCATCCCGCTCCACTGCCTCCAATCCAACCACCCAGCATTACTCCCAGTCGTATTCAAGCCAGCATGCGCATTCGCATCACCAGGCAGACTACCATCACCCGGACGCTTGGCCCGTCTCCTCCTCTTCGCCTGCGGACGCACGCTTCTCCCACGACCAGCCCGCCACCTCGACGTATCAGTACGACTCGTATCCCCTCCAAGCTCCGCTTCGCGACTACCACCGGCCATCGCCTGTCGGCTCGCATCGCTCCATGCCGCCGCCGCCACCCCATACGATGACCTCGCAGCCTCACTCATCCTACGACACCGCATCCCACCAAGACCGGTCGACCAACTCTCCCTTCTCGGCTCGAGCCAACCCCGCACCCTCCACATCCACCTTTGCTTCGCCGCGTGCACAGACAACACGCACCCTGTACGAAAGCCCAAACACTCACTACACCTCCTCGGGCCCATCACCGCTCGAACGCATCTCCGCCATGCCACCATCCACGACCACCCTCGCCAGTCGCCATCCTGTTTCCGCCAGCAGATCCACCGAGCCAGCCAGCAGCAGTGTCTCGCAGCCCCTCCCCTCCGCCGCCTCGACCTCGTCGCACGTCAGCATCCCCACCACCTCGCCCGCCTTCACTGGCCCCTCGCACGGATACAGCCCCTCGTCCACCGCCATGCCCCATCGTCCTTGGTACAACGGATCCCAGCCCTCCTCTCCGCGAGGCGCAGCGTCCATCCCGCGCTCCCAGATTTCTTCGCCAGGCGCTCATTGGCTTGACTACCACATTCGCCCCGGTTCGGCTGCCGCAAATCATCCGCCGTCGACCTCACGCACGCATCTCGAGGATCGTCTGCCGCCTCATATCCTCCAGCGTCTCTTAGACATCTACCAGGTCTTTGTCCACCCGCACTGGCCGATCATCTATCTTCCTTCCTTCACCTCGCTCCACTCGCTCAAGCGCTCCCGGCCCATCGTCTTTGAAGCCATCCTTGCCGTCGCCTCCAACACCTTTGATCCCTTCCTCGACACCGCCGCCGGGGACGAGCAGCAGAGCGTCAATCCTCTCTTCGATGGCCTCTACGCCGAATCACCGCTTGGCCTCGACCTCGCGTGGAAGTCAAACGAGCTGCGCGACCACTTTGTCAATCGCGTCAAGGCGCGCATCTTTGAAGGCAAGTTCGTTCAGGATATCGGCACTATCCAGGCCGCCATCCTCATCAGCGTCATCGAGCTCGGCTGCGGCAACACCTCGAGCGCATTTCAGTTCGGCGGCATCGCTTGCCGCATGGCGCTCGACATGAACCTCCACCGCTGTTCATCTCAAGCCTCAGCCTCGGCTGCTTCGTCGATCCACGGCGATGGCGGCGCCACCGACAACGCAGATGGGGAGAGGAGCGAGGCGCGCAGGTCGGGCTCGCAGCTGCAAGAGCGTCTGCGTGTCTTTTGGGCGTGCTTCATCCTCGACAAGATCCTCTCCACCGCGCTCGACAAGCCCGCACAGCTGCGCACCGCCGAGATCGAGTGCGACTGGCCGTCGGTGCAAGAGGCGGACGAGTACGATCTCTGGATCAACGAGACCACGCGCAAGTTTGTCGACAAGGGTCAACTGACCAGGCTTGAAGGCGTCAAGGTCCACGCGCTCAGCAGCTTCAAAGCCTGGGCCGAGGTCATGGCCATCCTCGAGCGCATCCTCGAGGAGGTGTACAGCCCGCAAGCCAAGCGCGATCGTCGCCGCACCAAGGGTGCTTCGGACTACGAGGCGCTGCTGAGGCTCAACGACCGCCTTTCAAAGTGGCGTGCCGACCTGCCTTCTCACCTCAAGTGGTCCGGCACCTGGACTTCGCCCGACGTGCTCTTCTCGGCACAGTCGCAGTCCGCCTATGCCGATCGCAAGGAGTCGGATCCACACCGCGGGCTGCCGCCCCAGATCCTCACCATGCGCGCGTGGTACTGCACCTGCCTCATCCTGCTCCACCGACCGCGTGTGCCTAAACTGCTCGAGGGCCCCAAGGAGCATGCCACCGGCACATCGGAAGATGTCGACGCCGCAGCGCAATCCGATGCAAAGTCTCCTGCAGCCAAGAAGGGCAAGAAAGGCAGTCAAGCGTCTGCCAAAGACAAGCGAAGTCCCGCCGGCCTGGACATCTGCAATGCCGCAGCAAAGGAGGTGTGCGACATCCTGCATGTCTACGGCTCGTCCTTCCGCATCCGCAAGATCTCGAGCAGCTGGGTCTACCTCATCTTCCAGAGCGCCACCATCCACGCCGCGCTCGCTGCCAGCAAGAGCGTGGTCGCCTTCAAGGCACGCCAGTCGTCCATCTGGAGCCGGCGCGGCTCCAAGGTCGCATTCGGTGAGCTGGGTGCGCCTCTCGCGGAAGACCATCACGAGCTCAGTGCGAGCGCGGAAGATGCAGAGGCGCATGCCAACGGCGCAGAGGTCTTCTCGTCCGAGGCGCGCCACGTGCCCGAAGCCGAGCTTGAGGGCGCGTCTGAGCTGGTCAAGACCAGCGCACTGTACCTCGCCGAATGTGTGCGCTATCTCAAGAGGATCGGGCCGACGTGGCAGAGCGCGTCGAACCACGTGTCAGTTCTGCGCAATCTGTGTATTGCGAGCGCGCAGGCGAGACCGTTGAGTCCCACCCTGAAGCACGCACGCGGTGTGGCACAGCCTGACCCGCAGGCTTCTAACCAGCCGGTCGGCGCGGTGAAGCAGGAACCAGCTGCTTTTGACCCGGACCAACGAGGCGCCCCGGCCAACGACGTCGGTGCATCCATGCACGGACATGCGCATCAGATGGGCGGCCCGCCAGCGGGAGGCCACGGCGAGCATGCAGCGATCGCAGTTCACGAGTCTGGGCTCGACGCGCAAGCGTCATATGCAGCGCCGATTGCCCAGCACATGTACCACGAAGACCGCAAGGCCGAGACGATGCACATGCCCAGCGCCGCCACTGCGGCTGCCGGCACGACCGGCACGACCAGCGAGCTGGCCATGGCGAACACGGACGCAATGCAGCCGCACTTTCTTGCGTCGCAGGGATATGCCCCGCCCGCGCATCCGCCAGCGCAGTTGCTGCCGCCTGCTGGCGTCGGCGTGCACTCGCATCTGCCCCCGCCACACCACGCGCACCACGGGCATCACGGGCACCAGCAGGCCGGGTATCCGATCAACGCCAACGACGCCGCGTTCTGGGCGTCGATGCCCGTCGCGTCCGAGGGCTACAACGAGTGGGACGAGTTCTTCCGCGCGTTCAATCCGGGCGGCGCCGCAGCGGATGTGACGGCCAACCCGAACTACCATCCCACCGCCGCCGTCGATCTGATCACCGCGCTGCAGGATCCGAACCGCCTGCTCAACGGGCTGCAGTAGTCAAGATCAAATCTACATACGCCGCTCTCTTGAGCAGACCCTCGTCATCTTGATCAGGCCCACTTCTGCACCTGCACTGGGTAGCAGCGGTTAGTCTTCCTTCTGCGCTGCTACTCCGCAAGACTGTCGGGCTGTTGACAGCGGCGCTCTCACTGTAGCTGCGTACTGGCGCGCCGTTTTCTTCGCACGCAGCCGGACGTGGGGGGGCGACCTGCTCAATCACACACATGTTCACGCAGCTGAAAGGGGGGGTACTGGGTTCTTGTGCTTGCGTGTATTGATTGCTCTGCCGTGCGTTCTCCAGGAACCAGACACGTCTTTGTTACAATGGGGCCATTCCGAAGGGCGAATCTTCAGGGGCGGTAATGGACTCGTGCAGTTGGGGGGGTGAGGATTTACTCTTGGGCGTCGTAGTACTCTTCGAAGTCGACGTCTTCGTAGTCGTCTTCAAAGTCGCGTTCGTCGAGGGGTTTGCCGGACATCCAATCCCAGACCTTTGTGAGCAGCGATTTGGGTTGCGCCGTGTCGGTTTCGTCGACATCTTCGCAGTCTTCATCGTCCCCATCGGCGGTTGGGGTTGAGGTAGGGTTGGGTGCAGAGGTGGGTGTGGCTTGCATCGAGCTCTTGAGCAGCGGCGGAATATCATCAGGATGGATATAGCTTGGATCGACGGACGAAGTGGTTTTAACCGACTGTGGGGCGGAGGACGTCTTTGACGGCGCCGCTGTAATGCTAGGTTTGGCAGTGGCAGTTGCAGCCTTGTCCGACGCCGACGCCGTTGCCGTTGCAGGGATCTTGGCGGTCTCGGTAGCTACACCGGGGATGGTGAGTGTAAGCATGGTCGAATACGTCGTCCCATCAATGATCCCCGTCAACGGGATCGTCAGCACGCCCGTAGCTTGCGGCTTCAGCGCTGAGAACGACGACAGATTGATGGGGTCGGTAGGAACAGCTACAATCGCCGACGCGGTAGAAGTCACCTTTGCATCTTCCGTACTCGAAATCACCTTGCTCGAAGCCAGAGCTGATGAAGAGACGGCGGTTGAGGTTGCAGCAGATACTGAGGCTGCGCGACTGGGGGATCCACCAAATGCCTCGGCGGGAACGAGGATGGTCATGGTCTTCCACTCGTTGATCGCGTCCGCGTTTGCGTTGGCGTTGGCCTTGATATTCGCCAGATCTCCCAGCGATGTAGGCATGGCCGTGGACGGCAGTGTAACCGTCATGGTAAGGTCACCTGTTGGCGAGGCAGAGGGGCTTGATGGGTTGACAGTCGTAGCTCCGGCGTCGGAGTCCTTCAATCCGCCGCCGAGGCCGGGAAGGGCAGGGACAGACGCAGAGGGCACAGCTGGTGCACTGGGCACAGCTCCGGTGGGAAGTGCACTCGTGGGCAGGCCAGAAGTGGGCACACTGGGCACACCAGAGGTGGGGAGGCCCGATGTGGGAAGTCCTGAGGTCGGCACTGCAGGCGCAGAAGGCACGCTTGATGCTGACGGCAGACTGGGTACCGCAGGAGCAGGCACACCGGGCACAGCAGCGTTGCTCGAAGGGATGGGGGCGGGAGGCGAGGCGTAATCGCTCGGCACTGGTGCTGCCACCGGCACATCGCCCGCCGCATCAGTCACCGCCGTCGTGCTGGTGTCACCAGCCGCGGTGCTCGCCACACCAGCCGCGGTGTCGGTCACACCAGTGGCCGCATCGGTCGCAGCAGTCGTGCTGGTGGCACCAGTCGCGGTGTCAGTTACACCAGTGACGGCGTCGGGCGCATCTCCCACTGCATCCGTCACACTCGCTGTACTGGGTGCTGCTGTAGGTGCACCGGCCGAAGCCAGCGGGGGCGGGATCTGTCTTGCTTCCCAGACCGCGTCTTGCATGGCACGTCGCGCCTTCTGACCGAGCTGTGCCATCTGCTGTGCGATCACCTGCCTATACTCGTCGCCCTCGTCCGGGTTTCCCTTCAACCCCTTATCGCCCTCTGCCACCTGTGCCGCACCGGCCAAATTTCCAATCACCTGCTGAAACGCCTGTCCCTGATCCGGATTACCCGCCAGCACCGCATCCGCATTCGGTGCCGCAGCGACATTCGACTCGGGAGCCACCTGCGACTGCGTCTGGGCCGCACCAGCCGGTGCCGGAGTGGGGTCGTACGTGTTGACCGCGTTCATGGTCTGGTTCGACTTGGCCAGTGCAGCCTCCGCGGCCGCCTGGATCACCTGTGCGAACGTCGCACCCGCTGGCGTAGCAGCTGGAGCATCGGGGATTCCAACCGCATAGATGTCCTGTTCGGTCATCTGCGGCTGTGCCACACTGATGTACCCCGCCGGCGCAGCCGCATCGTCGCGCCTCACCAGCACCGGTGCGGCGTTCAACGAGCTAGCCACAACCAGCGCGAGCGTCACGCTACCGACGAGAGAAGTGAACTTGGTCGTAGCCACCATATTTCCTTGCTGTTTTTGTTGGAAGGCCGACTGTCAAAGTCGAAGAGTGTAGAGAGAGGCAGAAGAAGCAGCGATAAACCAGTATCGCCAACTCTTTGCAAAATCCGTGTTCGAGAAAGTCCGAAGAGAAGAAGAAAGGCTACCAGAGCCTTGTACGATGGAATGCAGAAAAGGACGTAGGAGAAGGAGCAGAAATCAATAGGGACGCAGAGAACAAGAACACCAAGAAAAAAGAGGGGGCCGCAACAAAGAGACATCGATAAAGTTCGTGCCTGGTCAAGGTCTTATATGTTTTGCGATTTGCTTACCCCCCAAGCGCACGATTGGAAGTTGGGTCCCTCCACCCCCAAGCTGTGCCTGAAACCGCACCGAACCAAGCAAGTCTTTGCTGAGAGGTTGAGTTGCTTTCTACCTCGCACGCTGTGGGTTGCATGGAGGGGGCTAGGCGGCGGAGCGCCGGCGTGGGCCGACACACGTGCAGTGCAGTTCGTTCGAAGGCGAAAGCATATTGCGCCCGGCACTGCACCTCCCCGCCGAGAGTATCTTCTACTCTCACTCCCTCCGTGATGCCAAGCAGTGGCTGCTTGCATCTGTCTCGCGCTGCGCCGTGCCGAGTCGCACGAGGTTGAGCGTGCACAGTGCCGAGAGTGGTGAGCAGCTCATGCAGGACGGCGCTTTTTGACGTGTCGCATCTGACGTGTCGGCCAAAATTTTCCGCCAGCCTTCCCGCAAATCCGGAGGGGGGCCTGCCGCCGATGCACACCGCAGTCTCGGCCCCCATCGGATCCTGCTTTGACCTGACCAAGCCACCGATCCGATGTCATAAGTATGTCCCCGAAGCACCGTCTGCTCGGTGCCAAGTTGCCGAGGTGAAAAAGGTTCAGCATGGTCAGGAAACGGGAAACTTGACTTGATCGCGACGCGGTACCTGCTTTTGCCAGCCGAGACGCCTGCCGCAGATGCTCGCTGTCGCCTCGTCGCCGGTTACGCGGACACACATTGGTCTGCCGCTTGCTTGTCGCAGCCGTTCGCTCTTCGGATCATGGTGTTGCGGGCGGCGAAAAAGAACCACAGTAAACACCGTTGGCCAACCAAAAAAAAAGCAAAAAATAAAAAATGAAAGGATTTCTGGAGACTGCATGAGTCGAACACGCGACCTTTCGCAATTTAGACAAGTGCTAAGCGAACGCTCTACCAACTGAGCTAAACCCCCGACGATGACGAAGTAGGCCTTGACTACGTACCTATTGAGATTTGCTTGACGAGCGTAGGTGAGTTTTGCATTTGACGCGAAGCGGACACGCGATGGCGTGCAATTTTAGCCCGCTCTCGAGCATGCTTCGGCAAAAACGTGGGCTTGCCATCGGCCGTGATGGTGGGGAACTTGCCGCTTTGAGCGGCTCTGAAAGGTGCACATGGTGGCACACTGGCATGACGTGCTGTTGGACCCCGCTCGCTATCTGTGATGCGATCTCCATCATCTCCCGCAACGTTGTTCCGAGCTAGCTGCCTAGCCGCCAAAGCGCGGTGTGGCGCGCAGAACGTGTTTCCCCGAGACTTGTCCGCCAGCTGATGTAGAATGCGCATTCTCGGGGCACAGTGTGGTTTCTAGTAGGCCAATAGTGAATGTGAGATGGTCAAGGCGGAGAGGTGCTGCGTTGTTGCGAGAACGGAAGCGGGCGGATGCTGGCGATGTGGGGCTTGACAGGGTGCGGTAGCGGAAATTTTCTACGGGGCGCGGAAGCCAGAAAAGTCGCCGCGCGGGGGCCGCAGGCAGGGCGCCGCCGCCAGCTGCCAAGTTGCGCCAACGCCAACGGGATTTCGCCATCCCTGTCGATCTCACGTCAAACCTGTCCGTGCTCATTCCCGCATGTGTCCCCGCTCCGTTGGCACTTCGTAGCCTTCCTGTACCCCCAATCCTCCCCTTTCCGCTGTAGTGCGGTGATGGAAGCGGCAGCTTTGAGACTCGGCTACCGCCGTTGCCACGGCTTTCATGTGCTTCTGTCCCACGTTGGCCTGCCCTCACTGCGCGCAAGAGGATCTTGTCGCAATCAAAGCCCATCCGGAGACCTGTCCGTCCTCGCTCAGCTACGGCAGCGACGGAAGAAAGTGAGTCAAAGTGTGTCCAGTGGTCGGTACGCGCTCCATGCCGTCCGCGCAAGTGCGGCTCAGCGGAAGAAGACGAGCTCTGGTCGGGTCTGCTCGGACGCCGGTGCACGCCATGCACTCGGCGGTGTTCGCAAGCCATAGCGCACTAGATCGGACTCGTTCTGCTCTGGTACAAGGGCAAAGATGCGGCTAGATTGGCAAGCGAGATGCTCGGTGTTTGCAAGTTGCGTTGGTACAGTGTAGATGGTGCCTGAATCCCCTCCCGGTCTCCCGCCGCAATGGCACGGCGAGGAAGGAATGAAGATGAGATTACACAGCGGACGTGCATGAGAGTACGTGTATGGATCGCGGCTAGAAGAACGAGATCTGTGCGCCACACACAGAGTGCAGAAGTCCGATAAAAGACCTTGTCTCCAACTTAAACCCGCCTCTACTGATAGCAGTCCGCGTGCGAATCATTAGCCTAACAACCCACGGCACCAAGAACCATACGACCAATATCACGAAAATAATCACGCAAAGCATGGGGAGTATAATAAAACGCATCTAATCGAACGTCAGCTCACGTGAGAGTGTCCAACCCGATAACCCCCCCCCCCTTCTTCCTCCTCACCGGCTCTGCCTTCTTCAACAACCATTCCTTCCACGTCATCGAGGCTCATTTTGGCAGCCTTGCTTCCCCTCGCTCAAACCGGAGGCCTGCTTCCACCTCACAGCATAAAATCCCGCCAAACAGTGTAGAACCGCGCGAAAAAAATCGACACGATGGCAGCGGACAGCATCCCGCCGCCCCTGAGCCAAGGGGTCGGATACGGCGTGGTGCTCGGCTTCGGCTTCGCATTCGCGCTCGTCATGCTCTACATCACGCGTCTGCTGTGGCGCTTCAATGGCGAAAATAACGCCCACTTTGAGACCTACGCCACCGCCGGCCGCAAAATCGGCACCGGTCTCACCGCCACCGCCGTCTTTTCCTCCTGGGCATGGTCCACCGCCCTCCTCTCCTCGTCATTAGTGACCTTCCTGTACGGTGTAGCAGGTGCGTGGTGGTTTGCCGGGGGCTGTTTAGTGCAGATCTCTGCGTTTGCGCTGCTTGCGATTCAGAGTAAGCTCAAGACGCCACATGCGCATACGGTGCTCGAGATCGTGCGCGTCCGATACGGCACGGCGGCGCACTGGGTGTACATGTTCTTCTGCCTGGCGAACAACACGATTGCGGTGGCCAACATGCTTCTCGGGGCCTCGGCGACAGTATCAGCGCTGACGGGGATGCACATCATTGCATCGACGTTCCTGCTCCCCGTGGGAGTGTGCCTGTACACGATCAGTGGCGGGTTGAAGGCGACGTTTTTGACCGACTGGATGCACTCGGTTGCGCTGCTCATCATCGTGCTCTTCCTCACGCTCAAGACGATCACCAATGATGCAGTGCAGTCCCCCGGTCATCTGTGGCAGCTTGTTAAGCAGGCGAATGTGGCCAATCCGATCGAGGGTAATTATAACGGGAGCATCTTGACCATGACGAGTAAAGGTGCGGTGGAGTTTGGGATTCTGCATACGTTGGGGAATGCGGGGTTGGTGGCGTTGGATTCGAGTTACTGGCAGAAGGCGTATTCGGCCGATGTGGCAGCAGCCGTGCCCGGGTACGTTCTGGGTGGCGTGCTGTACTTTGGGCTGCCGTGGTGTTTGGGTACGGTCATGGGGCTGGCGGGGCTGTCGCTGCAGACCAATCCGATCTGGCCCGCTTTTGGACGCAAACTCAGCACCACCGAGATGAACGCCGGACTTCCACTGGCCTACACCGCCCTGGCTGTAGCAGGCAAGGGTGGTGCAGTGGCAGTGGTGATTCTTATCTTTATGGCGGTCACGTCGACTACGTCGGCACAACTGATTGCGGTGTCGTCGATCGTATCGTCGGATGTCTACCATACGTATATCCGACCCAATGCGACTGATCGACAGGTGATCCGCGTTAGCCACGCGGCGTGCATTGGATTCGCCATCTTTGCGTCGGCTTTCTCGACCATGCTCTACTACATCGGTATCAGCCTCACGTGGACGCTGTACTTCCTGGGTCTCATCACGTGCCCTGCCATGGTGACGCTTCCACTGACGGTGCTGTGGAAGAAACAGACGTGGTGGGCTGCCGTCATCTCGCCCATCGTCGGCATGGTCGCCGGTATTGCCACCTGGCTTGCTACCGCCTCCGCATACGGCAATGGGGTTCTCAACGTCACCACTACGGGAGAGCTACTGCCGTGCATGTGGGGAACCATCGTCGCTGCGATTGTACCCGCGATCCTGTCGCCGCTGATCTCGTGGATTCGCCCCGAACCCGATTTCAACTGGGAGAGGTTTAGCGAGATCCGACTGATCCAGGACGACTCGTCGATCAACAGCTCCCAGACATCCATCCCGCAGGAGAAGGAGATTGCTACACCCACCCACTCGGACTCGGGCGCTTTTACCGATGCGGAGAGGAGGTACATGCAGCGCCAGAGTAAGATCGCCGCTTGGACGGCGCTCGGGCTGTTTGTGGGCGTCTGGTTGCTTTGGCCCTTTATCATGTACGCCGCAAAGTACGAGTTTTCGCAAGAGTTCTTTACTGGATGGGTCGTCGTGGCGATCATCTGGGCGTTTGCGGCACTGCTCATCTTTACGTTCTTGCCGCTCTGGGAGGGCCGCACCCTCATCGCGCGCATCGTCAAGGGCGTCCTCACCCAGCAAAAGGGGGCGGAAAACAAGCGTCCAGCCGAAAAAGCCGCATCCACTTCAACCACTTCGACCACGCCCGACGCCATCTCCCCACTCTAAAACTCCATTCCTCCCTCTCTCGCGTTGTAATCTAGCCTCGCTCTTGAAATGCCGTCCATCTCACGTCCTCACACCACCCTTGCCTGCACCTCAGCCACACACGCACTGGCCCAGCTCCCACATTGCTGTCTTACGCCGGGTGAATAAATCATTGCCACTTCTACGTCTCCACACCCGACTCGGGCTGGTACAGCGAGTCGAGGGCGACCATCCAGGCGTGCATGTCCTTGTCGCTGGGCGCCTGGAGGAAGTACGAGTTGCTGCTGGTGTACACGCCAAACACGTGCTGGCGGCCGAGCATGCGCTCGATGTTGGCGTCGTGCTCGACGCGCACGCTGGCGACATGCACTGCCATCAGCTCGTCCGTCTCGGCGCTGCTGGCGTAGATGTAGAGGAACGGCCGGCGCAGCGCAAACCACCGCCGTGTCCACTGGTCCGTAAACGCCTCGACCGGCATCTCGAGCCAGCCGCGCTTGGTCGCATTGTCGCTGCGCGCCACCAGCGTCACCTGCGCAGTCAGCTTGGGCTTTTCCGCTTCGTCCACGCGCAAGGTCTCGATGCCCAGCCCGGTCGTGTCTTCACGCTCAAACATCCCCGCCAGCTGCCCGGCCCCGGACGGCGCACCATCGCAGTTCGACGACGGCTGTTCCGCAATCACGACCTGCATCTTGGCATCGCGCACCGCACGCTGCCACAGCGCGAGCGTGCGTTCCAGCAGCTCCACCTTGTCCGCCTCGGCGCCCGAGGGGGACATGCTGAGCGCGAGAGGCGGATGCGCACGCAGCAGCGCACGCACACCTTCCACCTCGGCACGACGCTCCTCGGCCCGCATGAGCCGCGCATGATCGTGCACCAGACTCGTCCCGCGCGCCTTCCATCCGCGCAGCGCCTCCTGCCCGCGCACGTACTTGTTGGCCGTATCCAGCCGCCACAGCTCCGCCGTCTTCTTGGTCATGGGCGGCACGAGCTTCACGCTAAAGATCGCGCTCGTCTTGGTGAGCGTCCTCGCGCCGCTGGTGGCGGACTCAATGAGGCTCATCAGCCTGCCTGGCGGCTTGGCGTCGCGGCTGTTGATCGACACGGCGACGTCCATCGAGAAGGCCACGGGCGCAGCGCAGCGCTCGATCTCGATCTCGAAGGCCAGGCGCGCCAGCACGCGATGTCCACTGGCGGTGGTGCGGTTGAGATGCAGGCTGTCGTGCACGCTGCTGTCCCACCACGCCCACAGGCCGAGCTCGCTGGTGCCGTTGGCGGGGAACTCGAGTGTCTGCTGCTTGGCCGGCACCTTGAGCTGCACCGTGTCCGACGCCTTGCCGCCATGCACGCGCCCGCGCGCATCCAGCAGCCGCACATCGCCCAGCTCGAGCTTGGTCACCTTGCTCCACAGCAGCTGCCGGCCCGAGTCGTGCGTGAGATGCAGGACCAGCTTGCGCTGCAGACCCTGGCGAAGGAAGAACGAGCCTGGATCGAGAGCCGACTGCGCGCGCACGGGCACGGGCATGTACTCGCCCGACGCGTCCAGCTCGCAGATCTGCACCGATGCTAGAATGTGGTGGCGCTCCTCGCCGCGCATCTCGTTCTCCGACAGCCGCTCCTTCATTGTGTTGGACATGGTCGCGCGGCGTCCCGTAGCGCCTCCACGGATCGATCCCGAGTCGCCGTTGCTGAACGAGTGCAGAGGCGCAAAGATACCGGCTCGGTCGTCGGTGCTCTCGCGCTCGCTGTCGTGCTGTTCAAGCGCAACGAGATACTGCGGCTTGAGCTTGGCATACAGTTCGATGGGCGCAAAGCCGGTGCGCAGCCACTGGATCGACTCGGCAGTGAGCACAAACGAGAGCGTCCTGCGCAGGCGCACCTCGGCCAAACTCTCTTCGCTCGCGAGATCGACGGGCACCGAGGTGTACGACTCGTCCTTGCCCAGCTCGTTGCCCGCGAACGAGCTGAGCTTGACCTGCAGATGCACGCCGGCAAACTCGTCGCGCGAGAGGCCCGAGACCGAGTCGACGAGCACCTGGAAGCCGAACTTCTGGCCCACAGGCAGGTCGGCCCCGCCGTTGCTGTGCGTCGACGACGGCGTGGGCGAGCTGGGCCCACGTGACGAAGCGCCACTGGGCGCCGCCAAGCTCGCCGCGGTAGCCAACGAGCTGCGGCCGGCGGCGGGCACAGGCGCGATGCTGACGAACTTGAGCGAAACGCTGCACGATCCGATCTGGCGGCCCATGTGGCGGTCGTGCAGCGGCAGCCTGTACTTGGTGGAGATCTGACGCGAAAGCGGGCTGAGCGGGACAAGCGTGCTGGCGACAAAGGCGTACGTCGGCGTCGGCGACTCGTAGAATGGATCGGACCAGTTGAAGTGCTGTGAGTACTCGGGCTTGTCCACAAACGTGTAGAGGTTGCGCATCTTCTGGAGGCGCTGCTCGAACTTGGGCATGGACCAGACGTAGCATGTCTGGTGGACGTAGTCGAGCACCTTGATGCCCATGCACGGCTTGGCGCACGCGGCGAGGTCCGGATCGGCCACGTCGTCGAACTCGGTGAGGCCGGCGATGGCCTCGACGCCCGACGTCGGTACGGCGAGAGGAAAGTCATCGACTACAGTGAACTGGTAGGTGGCGCGCTTGCCGAGCTCCTTGCTGATTACGTTGGCCTCCTTGACGAGCACGGCCTTGGACAAGGCATCCTCGGCCATGGAGACGGTGGTGTGGCCCTTCCACTTTGCGAGCACGCTACGCAACAGCGCCTTGTGCGCGTCGCTGTATTGGGTTGGACCGTCAGCGGGGCGCGGCGATGCGACTCTGAGCTTCTCCTCGTACTCGCGCACTTTTGCACGCAGCGACTCGGTCTCGCGATGACGCGCCGCTGCTGCTGCCTCGACGGACGGCGATGCGGTGGCGTTGAAGTACGGCGAGTCCTTCATGGGTGTGGCGGGGCCCAAGCGCATGGAGCCCATCTCGCTGCCGGCCTGGCTCCAAGGATCGATGCTGGTGTCGTCTGTCATGGCGCCGAGGGAGTAGGGGCGGACGACCGAGCTGGCCGACTCGCTGGCGTTGTCGTCGAACAGACTCGCCCTGCTCTCGGGTCTGCCGAGCGCGCCGCCCATCGACTTTTTGGAGCGAGCGCGCGAGATGTCCTCAAAGAGCTTCTCCAGGTCCTCCTCGTTGAGATTGTCAAAATTGACGTTCTGGCCGTTGAGCTTTGCGAGCGCATATTCCCTGCGAGCGTAGGTCCAATCGACGTCGCCGGACGCTGGTGAGTCGGGACGGGTGGCCGGAGTGTCGCCATCGAGCAGCGTCTCGTTCTGCGCCTCGCCAGTGGAGAGGGCGAGGGTGGAGCGGACGCGGTCCCGTGCCTTTCTGACTTCCTCTGGGTGGTTGAAGCGAAAGACGTGAAAATCGCCGAGGATGACGCGGTAACCGGATCGGAGGCGCTTTGGCTCTTGGGGAGCGAGACGCTTGCCGTTGACCATGGTCATGCTGTCGGGCATGGCGGTGACGGTGACGACGCCGTCGGTGTGGTCAAAGGTGCAGTGGTTTGCGAGGATCTTTGTGCCGCTGAGCTTGATGTGTACGTCTGCGCCGCTCTCGAGGTTGCCGACGAGCGTGTGGCCGGGCTTGATTTGGTAGATGAGGCACTCGGACATGAGCGGGTCCTCGTTGAGATTGACGAGGTGGGGCAGCTTCTTGGGTGTGTGTACGCCGACGTTGCCCTTGTCGACCGAGATGCCGAGCTCCTCGAGCGCCTTTTCGCGCTCCTTCTGGATGGCGTGCGTCTTTGCGAGCTTTTCCTCCCAGCTCTCGTTGAGGCTGCTCATGATCTTTTCGCTCTGCTCGAGCTGCTCCTGGAGTTCGGCCTTGGTGACGGTCTTGATCTCGCCGGACTTGGTCTGGTAGCGGACGACCTGCTTTTCGGGAGGTATTGACGGATCCCAGCTGCCCTCGCCCTCGATGCCGCCGCCGCCGGCGACGCGGGTGCGGAGCATCTCGAGTTCCTCCTTGAGCTCGCGGATGAGCTTGGCGTTGGGGTCTTCGTTGACAACGGCCTTGTTCTTGATCTTCTTGGCCTGGTCGGCGTAGCGGAGCGTGCTGAGCGTCTCCTCGTAGTCTGCGGGGGAGATGGCTGCGATCATGGCGGTCTTGGAGTTGCCGCCCAGACTGTCCTTGAGGAGCCAGGTCAAGACCGAGTCACGGTAGGGCACGAAGCTGTCGAGTGCCGCTGCCGCCTTTGACTTTTTGGCGCCAGGCTTTGCGGGTTCTGCGGAGCTGGCGATGGCGAGTGCGGCGATGACCTTGCCGAGGGTGGTGAGGGAGCGGTTGATGTTGGCGCCCTCCTTGAGACGTGCGCCGGTGGCGCCTGTGGAGTTGGCGCGCTCGGAGCCGGCGAGATCGACGAGCGAGATGCGCGAAACCTTTTCGGCCTCGAGGTTGGTGTCTGGATCGAAGCGTTTCTGGGTGAGTACGAGGGTGAAGACGGCGTGGGAGCGGGAGCTGGTCTCGTTCATGTTGGTGGCGGCGACGGTTCTTGCCTTGTTGCCTTCGTCCATGAGGTTTTCGATGTCGCGGAAGCTGCCGACGACGAGTTTGCTGAGGTCCTCGACGTAGGGGCCCAGGCTCGGGTGTTCGCGCACCTTGAGGTTGCCCTTGGTCTTTGGGTTGAGGAGGTCGCGCACCTTTTCGTTGTAGATTTCAATGTAGCTGACTTCGACGGTGATGCGGAGGTGCTGGTCGGACTCGGTCTTGTCGCGAATGTCGTCAAAGAGGCGCGAGCAGGTGAGCGGGATGAGGCCCTTTGCCTCCGCATATCCGACCATGGAGTGCGACTTGCCGGAGCCGGTCTGACCGTAGGCAAAGACGCAGGTGTTGAATCCGTTGAAGGCATGTTCGAGGAGCTCGACGCCGATGTACTGGAAGAGGGTGTCCTGCTCTGTGTTTTCGTCGTAGGCGCGGTCGAAGGAGAAGGGCATGGCCTTCTTCTTGGTGGCTTTGGCATTCTCTCTGCTGTCGCCCTCGGAGGGAGGTTGGAGAACGAGCTGGTTGCCGTCCTTGAATTCGATGAGGTTGGAAGCACCACGATTCCTCTCTCTCGAGTTCATGGGTCGACATCGGACGACGACCTTGATGTTGCCGGAGTCCGCCATGGTGCGCTTCTAGGCCGGATGGACGGCGGCAGCGGCAGCAGCAGCAGCGGCAGTGACAGCGAGTGATCGGATGGTGACGGGAGCGAGAGCGAGGGTGGTTGGCAACCAGTCGGCCGGGAGGATGATGCTGAGTCCAGATGGACGACGATGGGCGTCGGATGTGCCGGGGCAGCGAATCGCAGCGACCAAGGCGACTTCGGAAGTGGTCCGATGCGTTGCGGAGCGGAGCGGAGCGGCTGATCCGATCCAATCGATCTGGCTGCTGTGCGGTGGTGGCTCGAAAGCTGAGTTAGAGCTGCGATGCATGCATAAGGTCAGACGATGGCGCGGTGGACAAGCAGGCTGCTTGATGAGAAACCGTTGGATGGCGGAGCGGGGACGAGGAGCCGTTGCGCGGAGATGAAGTATGTGCGGGCGTTGCAGAAGTGCGGCGTCGGAAGCCAGGGTATAAAATGAGGGCAGTCCAGGGGATGCTTTTGGGTGAATCCTCGACTATGCTAGTGAACGTGCAAAGCGCGAAGCGACGGATCAAGAGGTATGGATGGAGTGGTGAGGGGATGACATCGAGTGTGAATGCGAACGGCGTCGGCAGCTGATCTCTCAGGGTCCCCCGGATGTCGGGATGCTCACGGCCAGCTGAGACTGCTGCTGAGCTCCTTCCACTTTGGCAGGTGGATCAAATCGACACGCACACACGCACGCACGCGCCCTTCCTGTCTTGGCCATGCATGCGACTGCGACTGCGACTGCGACTGCGACTGCGACTGCGACTGCGACTGCGACTGCGACTGCGACTGCGACTGCGACTGCGACTGCGACTGCGACTGCTCAGCCGCCGCTGTGTGTTGGATTGGGAAAGTGTTGCTTTTTCGCGCCTTGCTGCCTCTTTCAGCCGAGCCCAACCCAAAATCAAGCCGAGCGCGGTTTGAAAATCCGCCTCTTTCTCCGCTTCTCTGCCGCTCTCACCCTCACAAGGGGGCCCTCGACCCCAAAAGTAACACTTTCTCCCCTCGCCCTCGCCCTCGCCTGCGCCTTCGCCTTCGCCTTCGCCTTCTGGCTGGCGCTGCCATCACAGTCCCGATCAATCAAGAGACAAAAACGTCATATGAGCTATACGAGATCGCAAGTACAAATACAAAAATCTACACGGCGCTTAAGCACACACCCGACCGCGCCTTTACTTCTTGGTGGGCTTGGTCGGATCCTCGGCCATGGTCTTCATCCACTGTGCGCGCTGCCTATCCTCCATCTCGGCCTCAGCCTGCCCCTGCACGTCGCCCTCGCTACCCGCAAGCACGTCCTTGAGGCTCGACGTCGCACTGCCGCGCTTGAGCGGCTTGGGCTGCGTCGGCGCCGGGCTCCAGCCGATCAGAAAGATGAGCTGGAACGTCGCCGGCACGCCCTGCGGCTGCTCCGTCTCGCTGCCGCTCTGGCCGTGCATCGCCTCGTAGATCGCGGCGGCCGACAGCATCGTGTCGCGGCGCAGCTGGCCGCGCCGGTTGATCACCGCATTCGACTCGCCCATGTCGCGCAGGTCGTGCATCAGCTCGTACATGCTCGGATAGCCCACCTGCACCTCGTCCACGTCCACCGTCGGGATGGTGAAGCCGGCGCGCGACAGCAGCGACGCCATGTCGCGCGTGTCGGCCATCGGCGAGATGCGCGGCGAAATGCCGCCCTCGCGCTCCTGCTCCGCCAGCTGCAGACTCGTGCGCAGCTCGAACAGCGTGTCGCCTCCGCACAGCGCCGCGATCAGCACACCGTCCGGCTTGAGCGCACGCCGGATCTGGATCAGCACGCCCGGCAGATCGTTGGTCCAGTGCAGACCGCCGCTCACCACCACGCAGTCCAGGCTGCCCTCCTCGAACGGCAGCATCTCCTCGTCCAGCACGCGCCGCTCCACCTCGAATGGGAACTGCGCGTCCAGATGGCGGTCCCGGTTCAGTAGCGCCTCGCTCGTGTCGCACATGATGATCTTCTTGGTACCGCTCCCCTCCGCATCCAGGTAGTGGCGCAGCAGCCCCGGCCCCGCGCCCAGCTCGACAATCGTGCCAAAGTCGCGCTTGATGTCCTGCACACGCTCCGCCAGCGACTCGGCGATCGCGCGTCGCACGTAGTCCGTCTGGCGCGACGCCTCGCCGCGCGTCGACTCGGCGCCGAACGCATGCCCCTGCGCATCCGCCGTCACCGACGGTCGTACCGCAGCTCGGTCCTTCTGCGCCGTCTTGACTGCACGGTCAAAGATCGTGAATGGGCTATTGGGCTTGGGCGCTCCGGGCGCCGGGTTGGTCGTGCCCGCCGCCGTCGCGGCGCCTGCCATCGTCGACGCATGTCGCACCGAAGTCATCGCGCCACCTCGTTCGCTCGCCATGTGCAGCCGCGGCGAAGTCTGTCCAAACGTCAATCGGCCCTCGGACAGCGCGAGTGGCGCCGGGATCTGAGCCTCGAACGGCACCTCGCTCGGCGTCGCCGGCTCGTCAGCAGCAGCGGTGGCCGCACCCTCCTCCTTGAGCAGCGCCTGCGCGCGCAGGATGACCGCCGGTGGGAACGCGCGCGCCTCCATACGCTCCAGCAGCGCAGCAGCGCGCTCCGCATGACCGTGGCTCAGCTCGGCGCGCATCATGGCCTCGTACGTCGACGGCTCGCGCTGGACCGCTGCAAACAGCGCCGCCAGTCCGCTCCCGCGCGTGCTCGCCGGTGCATTCGCGACAAACGAGGCGTCGGCAGCAGTCGACTCTTGTGCACCAGCGCCGTGCGCACGCGGCGGGTGGTTACCCGCCGCCGCCACACCGGCCGCGGGCTCGTCCATGCTCTCGAACAGTGCCCGCGCCTCGTCGAGCCCTGCGTCGCCGTGCTCCATCGAGTATCCGCGGATGAGCAGGTTGGCGACGTAGGCGGTCATCTGGATGCCTGCGCGCTCCATCTTGTGCAGGTGCGCGCGGATCAGGTCGCTCCTGCCGTGCGCCACAAACACGGCGAGCAGCGCCTCGAACGACACGGCGTCCGGCAGGCTGACGCCGTCCTTGCGCCCGACGCTCGACGGATGCGAGGCGATCGAGTCAAACGTAGCAATCGCGCGCTCCACGTCGCTGAGCATGCAGCCGTAGCAGTTGATCAGCGACGCCCAGTGCGTGCCCTGCACGTTGACCGCCGTATTGTTCGCCAGCTCGTCGAACACGCGCTCCATCTCGTGCGGCTGCACGGGCTCGATGGCGCCATACAGGTCGAGCAGCAGCTTGTACGTGTGTGCGCTCGGCCTCACGTCGGCGGCGCGCATCTTGTGGTAGTAGGCCAGCGCACGCTCGCGGTCGGGCACGCTCTGGATGAAGAACTGCATCATGGTGTTGTACGGCGGCACGCGCGGCTTGAACGACGGGTCGCGCTGCATGCGCTCGAACAGCTGCACGGCGCGCTGCTCGTCGCCGATCCTGGTGCACGCATTGATCACCGCGCCGTACGTCACGCTCGTCGGGTTGATGCGATGCGTTTGCGTCATCTCGTCAAACAGCTGCAGTGCGCGGTCGGCCTTGCGGGCGCGCGAGAGCTTCGAGATGACCACGTTGTACAGGTACGCCGTGGGCCGCACGCCGAAGCGCTGCGACTCCTCGAACAGCTCCTGCGCGATCGTGGCGTCGTCGGTCGTCTCGCGGATCGTAGCGATGAGTGCAGCGTACGAGGTGGAGGTCGGATGGCCGCCCGCGGCGATCATGCGATGGCGGTGCACCGTGGCGGCCTCGGGCCGGCCGGCATGGCTGAGCGCCTGGATCATGTGGTCCTCTACAGAGAACCACGCCTTGGACTGCCAGCGCGCATCGCCCGCCAGAGCGTGCAGCACGTGCTGGCTCATCGCGTACAGCTCCTCGACGCGCTCCACGTCACCCAGACGGCCAAACGCGGCGATGAGCACGCCCAGACCTTCCGGATGCGCGTAGACGCCAGCGCGCATCTGCTTGCGCACATCGCCGTAGAGGCGCGGCGCATCGTCCTGGCCCGACGGACGCGACAGCCCAAAGAGAGCTTGACCAAAGTCCGTGTCGACCACCTCGACGGGCGGGAAGTAGGGGATGTTGGCATTCGAAAGCGCGGGTGCGGGCAGATCTTGACGGTGAAGCGGCGAGTGTCTCCTGGGAGGCGTAGAGGCTGGCGTGGATGCGCTGAGCTGCGATTCGGACGCAGTCACGTCGCTCGTGGTTTCGGCAGTAGCAGAAGCGGCGTCCGCTCCATCAACGGCACCGTTTCGAGCGGCAGCCAGAGCCTGCGTCGCCCATTCAGGGAAGAGCGCGAGCGCCTCGTCTCCATAACGAGACGAAGCCACCTCGACCGCCTTTGCCAGATCGACCGCCGGACGGGACGGAGCACCCTCGGTGGCTGCCTCGGGAGCAGGCAGCTTGGCGAGGTCGTGCAGGACAATCGGGATGCCATCGGCCTTGAACGCATCGAGGCTGAGCGGACGCAGGTTCTCCTCCTCGAAGCAGAACGCCTCGAGGATGAGCGTCCAGGCATCTGGCGAGAGCGGCAAGCTTGCCACTGCCTCGGGCGTCTGTGCGTGGACCGATCGGTAGAGCGTCGTGAGTGCCTGTGCCGTGCTTTCATCGAGCCGATCCGCGGCGCGCAGCAGCGGAACCAAATACTGCGCCGCTGCAAACAGTCTGAGCGGCGCCGCATCCGCATCGCCCGCCTCGGCGTCCACAGCCAGGAACTTTCCGCCGAGCTGCGAGAGCTTTTCTGCGAGCGGGGCGTATTCGGCGGTGGTCAGGTCGAGTCGGTCGAAGAAGAAGTGGACGTAGCTGAGTGCGGAGCCGGCATCGACGGGGCGTGCGGCGGTCACGAGCGTGTCGCTGAGTGCAAAGAAGGCCTCGACGATCTGCTGCGTGGCGTGCGGATATTCGATGGGATCATAGAAGTGGAGCGAGTCCGGGAGACAGCCAAAGTAGGTGGAAGCAGCCTCGAGCGCGCGGTCGAGCACCGCATTGACATCGTCTTGCTTTGCACCTGCGTCTTGCATCCGCTTGACGCTGGCGACGTGCGCCGTAAGCACGTTGGCGAGCACGGCAAACTGGGCGGCATGAGTCTTGAAGAGGGTGCGTGTGTAGCTCTGGAAGACGCGCAAAAGCGGTTCGAGCAGCTCGTCGTTGCCCGACTGTGCGATGCTGACGATGAGCTGCTCGACGGTCGAATGAATCGGCCTTGGCATGTCCGACTCGGTCGAGGCTTGCGAGCCCTGCATCTCTTGGGCCGGCGTGAGCTTTGTGTACCACTGGAGTGCGGTGGTGACGTCGCCGATGTTGAGGAAGCCGCGGATCATGGACGAGACGACAAAGCTGTCGAGCGCAGGCACATTGTCGCCGCCCTCGAGCATGTTTTCAAATAGGCGCACGGCACCCTGCGGATCGTTGAGCGCAAAGTGGGCGTCGATGAGCGAGCACCACACGACGGCGTCGCGGTCGTGGTTCCAGTCCGGATTCTGACTCGCAAGGAGGAACTCGTCAAACACCTGCTTGCACGCGGCGAGCTTGCGCGCCTCCTGCATCTCGTGCGTCTCGGTGGGCTTGAGCTGCGGGTCGGTAACGAACGTCTTGATGAGGTGCTTGAACGTATTGGCATCCGTGTTGGCGAAGAGGCTGCGTTCGAGCAGGTCGAGCACGCCAAGTGCGCTGTCGACATCGCCGCGCAACGCGCAGCTCGAGAGCATCGCATTGTACGCATGCGCATCGTCGAACCACAGCCGACCGCCATGGGCGACCTTCATCAACTCGAGTGCCTGGCCAAAGTTGTCGTCGGCCGCCGGCGCAATTGTGCCCTCGGCCGCATCCTTGGCAGCCGGAGCTTTTGCCGCAGGCTCGGCGGGGTTGAAGGTCCGGTCGCCGTGCGTCTCGGCGTCGAGCGCACAGAGCGCCTTGACGAGCACGGTGTAGGTGCGCGAGTTGGGCGAGAGGCCCGCCTGGAGCATGGCGTTGTACGTGTCGGTGATCTCGCGCACGGGCTGACCGGTGTAGCGGATGGAGAGGAGCGACTCCATGACCATGTTGTACCCCTTGGTGGTCTTCTGCTCCTTGGGGAGCGCATTGAATGCGGCGACGGTGTGGCGGATCTCGGCGGCGTCTCCCCTTGTGGTGGCGCGACGCAGCGTCCTGTACAGGCGGTCGTGTGCGCTATGCTGCTGCGACGCCTCGACGTTGGCGGCATCAGCCTGCGCGGCCGAGGACGAGATGTGCCTGGTGGACTGCGCGGCCGTGTTTGCCTCCTGATCGGCGTGTGTGCTGTCGGCGGCGGTGACGAGCAGCGGACCGTGATTGGCAGCAAAAGCATGTCGGAACCTGACCTGCATGTGCGAGTTGGTGAGGTGTCCGGGCGAGGCGAGCGTAGGAAGGTGGCCATCCAGCCTGAGCTTGTAGGCCTTTTGCCTCCTGATCTCGTCCTCGTCGTCGGTGCTCTTTGAGTTGGCATCGTTGCCGCTGGAAGTGCTTGCCTGCGACAGAACGCGGCCGGTGTGTTGGTACGAATGGTAGGCGCCGCGACCTGCGTGGAACTTTGCGCCTCCTGCGCCTGCGCCTGCGGACGATCCACCGCTGCTGAGACCCGATGCCCATCCGGACGCGGATGATCCTGTACTGGACGTGGAGCCCGAGGCGCCCTGGAAGGCCCCGCGGAAGGTGTTGGCCGAGTTATGTGCGGCATTGGCCGCCGACTGCGCGGCGCCCCTCCATATGTGAGAGGCGAGCTTGGCGGCCGAGCTCACGGGCATAGCTGCCGTGATGCCGAGCCGTTACCTATTCTAGCCCGCACTACTGTGGTAGTCAGCGAGGGATGGTGGATAGCAATGCACGAATCGATGACGAGGGTGAGGAGGTGGTGAGTCGAGACTGCGAATGCAAACGTGCGTTGGTGTTGTGGCGTGGTGGGTGGTGGTGAGAGGAGATGATCAGGGCCTGCCCTTCGAAACGAATGTCGGAGAGGGAAAGCCTCGAAAGTGAGTTGGAACTGGTCTAGCTGGAGTTGAGAGTTGGTTGGATGATATGGTGGTGAGAAGCTCTCGAAAGGGTTGCCGAAAGGGTCGCTTTTGCTGAGCTGAGTCGATTTCGGCTTTTTTTTCTCCACACGGGCCCTTCCTCGCCTTTGGCCTTCATTTCTGCAAGGCACCCGATTTTTGCCATTATTTTTCCTTTTCGAGTCGTTTTCTTCCGAAGCCTTCGGCCGTTCATTTCGCTGCGAATCGGGAGGGTGATGAGGTGGAGGCGTGGAAGGATCGGGCGCCGCCTTTGGGGTCCGCGGAGAGGCGCAAACGCGGCGGAATCGCGCACGAAAGTCGCCGCGCCCCGGGTGGTCGAAAGCGCCCGGCGTCTTCCGCTGCGCAGTTGGGCAGCCCGTATCCCACCGTCCCTATCCATGCCGTCCGATGATCACATGGCATCCTGCTCGTTCCGGCGCGCCACACGGCTGCGCCCGCGCCCGACGTCCGACATGTCTGGTCGATGAAGTGAGGTGCTACCGAGGTGTATACGCGGATCGAGGCTCTTTTCCAATAGTAGCGTGCACAGGTGTGGTTAGCGCCGATTGTCCGTCATGCTGGTGGGGGGAGTTCGGCTTGGTTCGGTCCGGTGCGTGCCGGCGGGACACTCAGACACCCACATACATCCGCATCCGGCTCACGACCCACTGGATCCACGCCGAATGGGCTCCGGAGGCTGTGTTTGCGCTCGGGCGTGCGACGCATGCGCCTTTTACCCACTTAGTTCTGCATGAAGATAGATCTACGAGTACCGCCATCTCTCTCTCTCTCTCTCGTTGGTTTGAATCGTCAATATGTTGATTTCTGCCGCCTGTCGCTTGCCTTTGTAGCGTCCAGCCATCCTTCGCCATCGCCGACTCCAAGGCGTCACGTGTGGTCCATTCAAGCAAGATGCTACCGAGGTGTACAGAGCACTTCACCTCCTCACGCAGCCTCTATCGCTGTGAGGGACATCAACTGTTGCTCGTGCATCGCACCGTCTCCACGTATCTGTATCGCATCCATCGATGACCGTGGCACGCCCAAGCTACGATGTCTTGATTGCATCCATCTAGAAAACGACCACCGCACGTCCGATCAACGCATCCATATCGCAGGTCGACAGCATCGCACTGTTTCCACATGGATTGCTAGTCAACCACAACCGCACGTCCGATCAACTGCGCAAGCATGTTGACCGCCGCTATGCCCCAGGGCTGCCCATGAGGCGCTGCGATCTGGTGTCGTTCCTCGGCCACCAGTCTGAGCGCATGCAAACATTCGAGCACGTCCTGCATCACCTCTTCCTTCTCCTCCACCCTCCAGGTCTGCAGCACGTCAACGGCAAGTACATGACTTGCCACATCCCTTCCACCTTCACTTCTCGGTCTGTGGACGAGAATCGCCGAGGCTGTCGAGCTCGCCATCTCCTCTGTGCTTCCGTACGTTGTCCAGTCGAGGGGGAGCGGTTCAGTGAACTGCAACACTTGCGAACAATCGGCAGCGTCCATCAGCACCGCATTGTTCTTGTCGACGTGGGCTGTTTCGGTGGACGGCCTGGTGCGAGCGCCCACATCGGCAAGAATCGCACCGGCATCGTCCGGACGCACGCACAGCAGTACTACACTCCCCACCGCAAGCTTCCCATCCTGCGTCTGGGAAAAGTACGCTTCGACGCACGATTGCCATCCCCTCTGCTCCTGTGAGCTCATCGGCACGGTGCTCGAGATGACCAGTCGCCACGAGAGACGTGCACGGCTCGCTTGGCCAATCGCATACCGCCACACCTGGTCGATCCAGCCCTCCGCATCGCCCATCAGCACATCCACATCGCTCGAGCCCCCGCGCTCATCAATCGCGCTAACCACCACCATCTTCTGCCCCGCATCGCCGCAGACGCGGTAGCTGACGTGCAGCATGAGCGCGTCGTCCAGTGCCGTCGTCGGCTCCCTTGGCCAGCTGAGCGAAAAGTCCGTCCTCCCCAGCTCCGTCGCCAAGCTGAAGGCGGGAAACTGCACAATCGCCGAGATCGGACCCGCTTCTCGGCCATGTAGCACCTTGGCCGGCTGTCGTCGAACCAGTCGAGGCAGCTGGTCGTACACCGAAAACGCCAGCCTTCGCACCGAGTCGCTCTGCTGTCCGAATCCGAGACTTCCGCTCTCGGTCATCATCGCCGGACTAATGGGACGCACGATCAGATGCTCCGCAAGCACCCCGACCTGCTCGGCAAGCATCACGCGCAGATCCGCCTCGAGCTGCAACAGCCCCCGGAAACCCGATGCCGCACACGTCGTCGAAGCGGGCGGTTGCAGCGCATAGATCACCACATGCCGACCCTGGAGCACGTCCATCTCGACGCGGCTGGCGATCGAACGCAGCGTATCGACCCACGCCTCGCCGTCGCGCCATAACCGCTCCAGATAGCTCGACAGCGCCAGTGGCTCGCTCCCGTCCGCCATGGCTAGGATCGACCCACTCCCGCCCGCGTGCGTGCCCAGACCATACGCTTCAAACGCACCGCGCAGCCGCTCGAGCCACGCCACAATCTCGTCGTGCCACGCCGCAGACGCATGTGTCAGCAGCACTTTCGCCACAACGTGCTTGTGCCCGCTGACCGCCGACAGCTTCGACTTGTCCCAGAGGCTCAACGCCGACGGCAGCGCCGACACCACCGAGCCTTGACAGCCCGCCGCGATGCTCGTCGGTTCCAGCACCTCCGCCTGCACCACGTCGCCCTTGGTGGCCTGACTCGCATCCGACGAGGCCGCGTTGACAACTAGGCCCTGCAGCGTAGGAAGCGCCTCTTGCTCCAGAAAACCGTCAGAATGAGTGGCGCCCTGCGTCGATGGCTTGGTCTCGCATCCTTGGGACACTCGGAGCGCAGAGGCCATGGCAGCAAGCACCTCGAGCTTTTCGCGCGTGGCAATCTCCGAGACTTCGCTTCCGACATCCACTGCACGGCTGAACATGGATCGGAACTGCGGGTTTTCGAGCAACCAGCGCGCAGTCCTCGAGAGCATGGACCGCTTGATCGTTGGTGGCATCGAGGATGCAGTCGCCGCTGAGCCGGGCCACAGCATGGGAGAAGAGGTAGTGGCAGAGTTGAGCAGCGCAGCGCGCTGATGCGAGCCCGTCGCCTCAACTTCCGACGATGCGCTAGAGGCACCACACAGGTACGAGGCAACAATGTGCCTGGAGCACCTCTTCATCTTTTCCTGGTCCTGCAGCGAGAGCGTCACCTCGGTGACGTCCGAGTCGCTGTGCGCATCATCGCTCGCCTCGTCGTCATCCTCGCTGCTCGAGCTGTCGCTATCGGACACGCTAGCCCTTCTCGCGATCGCAATGTCGTCGCTCGACCTCGGGGTGGACGCCACATCGAGCCCACGCTGACCACTCTGGCGTCCACCCGCCGCAACAGCTTGTCCCGGCGACATCTTGCTGTTGCGGTCGCGACGCAGCTGCAGAAGCGCCTGGCCTCGTCGACCCACCGCCTTCGGAGGCGAAGCTCGCGACGGCCGCAGAGCAAAGCGCGACGCAAACGTTGCCGATTCCTTTCCGTCATCCAGCACATTCTGATCCGGAGAGAGTGCATTGGCTGCGTTCGGTAGGGCATGCAGCACCGCCGTGCTCTTTGGCCTCGAGGCGAATTTGCCGAACAAGTCGTACTTGCGCCCGAGGTTGGCGCGCGCCCCCATCGTAAGCCTCTGCAGCGGCTTGCGTGCCTGCGATTGCGTCAGTGGAAGAAAGGCATTGGGCACAATGGCTTGTCGCTTCTTGTTGCTTGGGTCGGTCGACATGGCAGCATTGGCCGCCGCTGCAGCCGCCGAGCTCGCATCCCCCAAGCGCAGCTGTCCTCCTTCGTCCTGGGGCTCCAACTTGGATCCAGCCGCCGATGGGAGGCTGGCCCGGTCTTGCGGCGCAAGATGTGCGTATCGGCCGTCCAGTTGCGCCGACTCGCCAGCATGATGGTTGCCGGCTTCCGAGCCAACGATCGTGGCGCCGTCGCGATACTCCTCGACCGGCGAAAACGGAGTGCGCGGCGTCTTGTGATTAGCGTGACCAAAAGCCGGCGAGCTCTCCGTCAGCGAGCTTGGCGTGAAGCCCGGCAGAGAAGCCGGATCGCCGAAGGGCGTCGCTGCCGAGACAGACCGAGGCGTAAAGGAGACCGTGACCGGCGGCAAGGCTTGTGACGAGCTCGCAGCGAGTAGCGAGGGTGCTGCGGAGGCGCTGACAGCACCGTGCGGCGGCGGCTCGCTCGCATGCACCTGCGAAGACTCGGGTCCCATCACGTCCTGCATGTTTGGAATGGCGCCGAAGAGCGCGTCAAGATTGGTCGCCTCGAGATCTTCCATCTCCACATCGCCGATGCCAGCGGACGTGGCTGACATGGACGTCGGTTGCGCAGCGGCACCACCAGACGGATCCGTTGCACTCGTCTCACCGCGCCCCGATCCATGCTGATGAGCCGTAGCATTGGCAGGCGCATCGGCTTGCGAGACACCCGAAGGATCGAGGTGCGACGGTATTGCCCCTTGCTCGCCGGGCAAGGCACTCGGCGACTCCAAACCAAAGGCCGACTCGTCGAAGAACGAAAAGTCGTCCTCAGTCAGCAATCCCAGGTTTCCAAAGATATCGCCCTCGCCCTTGCGCTTCGTCTGCGTCTGCCCAAAGCTGAGCGGAGTGGCAGCTTGGCCCTGAAACGGCGTCGATCCGGAAGAATGCAAGCGTCCCTGCGGCTGTAGCACAGCTTGAGCTGTTAGGGACGCCGGATCTTGTTTGGCTTCCAAATGGTTGACATTGTCGCCGCCAGCATCGAGGCCGGTCGCAAAGGCCCAATTCGAACCAGAAGGATCCAGGTCCAGGCCCTTGACTTCACCTGCAGCCTGAGCAGCAGGAACGGCACTCGATGCTGGCGGGACGACAGTCGGCGCAGAGCCAACAGGGACGGAAGACGCCGGCAATGCGGCTGCTGAAGCGGCAGCACCAGGGACCTCGCCAGTAGCCTGTGGCAGGAACTCCATCCAACTGAGATCATCGGCGAACTGTTGCTCCGCACCATTGGTGCTCGGGCCAGCTTCGGCACAAGCGTGGTCTCGTTTCTCCGGCGACGTTTGGGAGTCGGTCCGTGGCACGGTAGGAAGCGACTGCGAAGGTGTGGCTGAAGCAGCTGAAGGCATGGCGAGGTCAAAGTCGGCGAAAGACATGCTGGCAGGTGTGATGCCAGGACGGGCGGAGGAGAGGCGCTCGCCGCGATGGCGCGTGAGCGAGGCGTCGTCGGGTTCGCCAGGGGTGAAGGGCGGTGCGCTCTGAGCCGCGACGGACTCGTTGGCATCGTTGAGCACCTTGAGGGTGAAGGAGACGAGCTCTTTGAGCGGAGTGACGGGTTCGCTGCGGATGGTGTGCAGATCGTTGTTGGCAGATGCACCGGGCCAGGATGAGATCCAGGCAGCCCTGCGTGGGTCGAGAGCAACGAGGCACAACGAGACGGGCCATAAGAAGCGGCGGTCTTCGGGGCTACGCTGCTGCTGCTGGATTTGTTCGCCAAAGCCTGGTGCGTCGAGTAGATCTAGGCCCATGTCATCGTCAATAGCCTGGATATGCGGATACGCGGCGAAGGAAGCTTCTTGTGGCTGCTCGAGCGGATGGCTTACTTGCCCTGCTGACGCATGCGCCTCGGCCAGGGCAGGAGGCAGAGCGCACACCGCGATTCCGCTGGCGAACAGATCCCCTTCGACCGGTTGAACGCCCATGCCATTGCCGCTGCCGAGATCGAGCGATGCGAAGAGCGACCTGAGTTGAGACAGACGGTCGCTGGCAATGCTGTCGGATGAGACCACGTGGACGAGTTCGGCCCTGTGTCCGAGCGGAGCCAGGTGCAGCTGCGGGCGAGCTTCGGGTGGGAGTGTCGGAGCTCCGAGCTGGCCTCTGGGGGTGCTGGCCAGCGGTAGCGCGGCAAGGCGACGCGAGGTGGTGCGAAGGAGCAGAGAGGACGGGCACAGCGAGAGACGCAGCTCTGCCGCAAGGCAATGCAAATCTGTCGAAGCCGTGGGCGCACCGAGCCGAGTGGATGATCCAGGCTTGTCGTGCGCCTGCGATGAAAGAGTGGCGATGTCTGCGGACGGTGGTAGGAAGACGACCGAATCACCCAGACGAAGGCGGCGACGGAGCGTGGGTCTGAACGTTGGGGAAGCGCTCGTTCCTGGTTCGCCTGCTGGTGACGATGAGGAGCGTGGCGATGATTCATGTGCAAACACACTGATTGCCCTCGTCCTGAGCGTTGCCATGAAGCGGCAATGCGCTTGCTGCTGCTGTGATGTCAAGACAGACTGCTTTCCTTTGTTGTCTTTGGAGCTAGGACATGCAGTTGAGAGCAGGTAGGAGCCCGAGTCGACGGTGGCGACATCGAAGAGACGCGCGAGCGCCTTGACGGATTCGGAGGGTAGTGAGCGTGCCACGGCGGGGAGAGAAGAGGCTGCGGGGGTCGTGGATGTGGCTTGCTGCTGGGGCACGTTGAGGGTGGTGGCATCCATTCCTGCCGATTGCGCCATGTCCTGCGTCTGAGCAGCATTTGTGGCGGCGGCGGCTGCTTGAGCGCCCATGGATGATGTCTTGCTCGTCGGCTCGTAGTCATCGTCGTTGGCGACTGCAAAGAGCCAGAGATCCGAGACAGTGGCGTAGATCGACGAGTCTGGCGCTGTTCCATCTAAGCTCTCCGCGGTGGAAGGACGAGGGATGTGTGTGTAGAGGAGAGTGCTGCGCACGAGCCGCTCGAAGGCGTCATCGGGAATGCTTTTAGATAGAGCTTGGAAGTTGTTGCTGTTGGTGAGGATCTCGTGGACTGCGTTGGTCCATACCGCATCCCTGTCTTGGCCCTGGTTCGTAGAGGTGAACGTGGCTCCAGCGGGGGCCGTGGCGTCCGGTTGAGTGTGATCTTGACCGAGTTCGGGAGGCGGGTCAGAGTCGGGCTTCCGCAGGCGTAGCCAATGGACCGTGGTGTTTGATGGAAAGGGCAGCTTTACGAGTGATGCTGGTGTACGCTCTGTGAGGCGCGAGAGGTACTGCATCGACCTGAGGTGTGCTGATGCGCTTGCCGGAGGCATGGCAGAGCGAGGCGCGGCGACGGTGCCGGGGAAGGGGGTGTTGGAGTGAAGGCGGGAGGATGCAGGAGTGGTGGAAGGCGATGCATGCTGAATTGGCGCCATGGATCCGACGCGTCGATGTGCCGAGGGGCTGTTTGCGATGCTGTTGGAGCGTGCATGCGCTGCGAACGAGCCGGATGTGTGAGCCATGGTGGTGTAGCTACCGGCACCACTGCCTCCCGCTGCTGATGGCGTAGCGCCCGACGCGGGCTGTTGGTTCCACATGGGGCTTGGCGACGGCGCCGTCAGCTGAAGCTGAGCATGAGAGGCGGCTGGTGTAGCAGGTGGGACACGATGCCTGTTACGCGCTTGCTAGCGTGGTTGCGTTTCCGTTCCTCGAGCAGGGTGAGGTAGGAGGGCGGGTGGGTTGGTGAGTGCCGCTGACGCTCCGCTGTGGCTGGCAGGCTGCGACGTGTGTGGTGGGGTTGTGGAAGAGCGTCTTTCGGCAGCTGGCTCGCATGTACAAGTATGGGGCTTCGATGCAGTTGAACGCCGCACAGACTGTGACAGCCAAGCTTTTGGCTCCACTCTCGACCGGCTAAAAGAGGGTCCAACCGTCGAACCTCGTGACAGCTCCGATCGGACTGCAACCCCGGATCGGCTTGTTCTCGATCCGAATCAGCCGATTCAGAATTATCGTCGCGGAATTTCGGCGTGCCTTTTCTCAGCCCTTTTTCTCAAGAACCATTTCCCCAAGTTCCCAACCAGGAAAAACGAGAGTGGCTCCAAAGATGCTGGTCAGGCACATTGTTGTCAGCGACTGTGTGATGGCGCCGGATGAAAGGGCTGCCCGACGCATACTGAACAGCTATATCGCCTCTAGATGCTATGGATGAACTGAACGCGACTGCTAGTGCTCCGATGGGCAGGGAGGGCGAGAGAGCACACCGCATCGGACGATGGCAGGATCGCAACGCCCGATGTCGCACTCGAAGGCTGCTGTGCACAGCATCGGAGCTTGGTCTTCGGACTTCGCACGACCGGCGACGAGCATGCTGGTCGGCATGGGAGTGACGCTGCAGTAACAGGACGGGCAAAGATGCGAAGAGCGGACACGACGAGTGGATCGGATTTGGGATCGGTGCGTGTGAGCTCGGCCAAGTGTGTGCGGCAAGTCCGAGTCGCGTCTTGGACACTTTGGAGCTGCTGCTCTGCCACTGCGGCTGATGGTCTCGGAGGACCTGACAAAAAAGCAATTTGTCCAGGGCCATCACCGAGGCTTGCCGCTTTGCCGCTTCCGCACGGCGAGAATGTAGCAGCACACACACCTTGTCTTTCTTTTTTCAAGAGGAGCTACAGCGGGCCGACGGGAAGACGCCCACCGATGGCAGTTGCAGCGCAGAGATTGCCAATCAACCCCGCCCACAGCCATTGTGGTCCTCTGATGTGCGCCAAGCAGCGCATGCCAGCCTCGACCCCTGCCAAGATGGGGTGCGAGGCATTTGGTCGCTCTACGAGGCGTACGCAGCGCACCATGCACGACCATGCAGCTGCTTGCATGGAGCGAATTTCGGCTGCGTCTTTGCTCTGGCCTCGCTAAACTGGCAGTTGGGACGGCTCGATCTGCGGCGCTACCTTAAGTCGAATGCTGCCACTGACTCCTTGCGCCCTACAAACACGGCTCGCCCAAAGCACACATGGCTCAACTCACAGCGACGGGAAAGATCTGGCTCGCCTGAGTTGCAAAAATCTGCCTAGCGAGGCGTCGAGGAAGCTTAGGAGAATTTCCATCGGCTCAGCCTGCAGCGTCATTGTTGGCTCAAACTCGACGGGTGTTGATCGAAACAATCCGGTCGAAGGTTTGCATCCTCGTCATCGATCGGTGTCGATCGCCCGAAAAGGATACAGTACGACGTTGCCAAGATGCAAAGCCAAGGCCCCAGCCAAGCGTGGCCAAGGAGGGCCAAGACATGCCGATTTGGGCAACATGGCGGTGATCAGGGGGGGCAAGGCTAAGATGGGCGCGTGCATGGACGTTCGATTGCGCCGCCTCGAAGCGCTAAGCAACCGCACAGGACAACGACGCCAGATCTAGCGCCCTCAGCTGCAACGAGGCTCGAGCTCAACAGCACATAGTTGCAATGCGCAACGTCTTGCTTGGCGCCACTTAGTACTGTAGCCCTTGTTGGATCGGTCCACGGTGAGGCGAGCTCTTGCGAGCTGCAACGGCCATTGTTGATGTGTCGGCCCTTTGATCGAGTGCAAGTGCCCCCTATGCATTGCCAGTCTTCTCTCCTTCTCCATCGAGTGTGCGAAAGCGTGCCGAAGCATTTCGGAAGCATCCTACCCTTCTGGCGCCTGCATTGGTTGCACTTTGCACGCCTCCAACAGCGGAGATGAGCAGCAGCAGCAGCGTCGGAAGAGCGTGCCCAACAGCCCGCAAGCTGAGACCGACACTGGCGAGGTGCGGGATCGACGAGATGCATGGGTTTCGGACACTCCGACCTGCAGTCATTTGGCTAGCGCGGCTCGACCGACGACGCGTTGTGCTGTTCTGCTGGCGGGCGGAGCGGGCGCGAACTCAGTGTTGGTTTCGCATGCATGCCAGATGGCAGAGGCTGGCAGAGGCTGTCGACCGTCGAGGTGCGCTCTGGCTCGGCTGTTGCACTTCTGTCGCTCGGCAGCTCGGCAGGGCGCGTTGCACGTCCTTTTGCGCAGAAGCGGCGCAGCACATTCGCGTGCCCGCCAAGCCGTCGCGACGGTATGCAATTTTCCACTCGCCAAATTCCAGCACAGATGCACGCTGCACCGCCTGCGCCGAGGCTCTTGACGCGAGCTCGACACGGCTGAGATGCCTCGAGGCTGCACGTCTGCGCATGCGCCTCGGTTGCGCCGACGCGGGCAGACCAACGCAGATCAACGCGTGTTTTTCTTGCTTCCCTTCCCCTCGCCAATGCCACAATGCCGCAATGCCACACTCTCCAGCCTGCAGATGCCAAGTTTGTCGATCATCGCCATCCCTTCCTTTGCCGTACGTCAGTCAAAAAAGGCTCGACGGGCGCAGGGGCTGCTGCCCTTTGACAACGTCCAAGATGGGCAGGTCGGATCATCCGCGCAGCAACACACTGTCGCTGCGCTGCCGCTGCGCTCTTTGTTCTCCGCTGCTCCGCTCCTTTGCTCCATTGCTCCTTTGTGTGTGGATTCGGCACTGCAACTGAGGCCGAGCGCACATCGTGAGCGTGTTGCTCTCTCTACCATGCAGCGCTCGAGTTCGAAAGGCGAGCCATGCTCAACGCCTCTCGAGATTGAGATCCGCTGGGCTGTTGTGCCGCTGTTGCCCTTTGTGCCTCGCCGCCTCGTTGCCTGATTCAGCTTTGCATGCCCTCCCCTTCGCCCTTTGGCTCCTCGTCCCTGATGGCAACGCTCCTCCCTTCTCCATCCTCATATCCATCCATCACCATCCTCCTCCCTCCTCTCTCCACTCCATCCTCTCCGTCCTCCCCCTCCTCTTCACCTCTTTCGGACGTGGCTTTGAGAGCACACGACGATCACCACCACCACCGACCCCCTCCCATCCCTCTTGCCCGGTCGACAACAACAACAACAACAACACCAACAGCAGCCACAGCGCTTATCATACACCACAACACACCACTAACAGCTACATCAGCATCCTCGTTTCGTTTGTCTTTGCGGCATCCTTGCATCTCGCTCACCCAGCATCGTTTCATCCGCAGCATAGGACGTGACTTGCATTCTCTCTCTCCACTCTCCACCACCGCATCGACTCGATCCTAGCCCTACCACCACATTCTTTTCCCCGAAAACACATCCGCGCACCAACATGCGTTTCTCCGTGCAGATCCTCGTGGCCGCTCTGGCCGCGCTCCTCTGCGCCGTCTCCTCTACCGAGGCCAAGCTGCAGCGCGGTCTCGCGTGGGGTGTCAACGACAACTACGGCCCACGCATCGCCAAGGGCCTGATCAAGTGGTACTGGCACTGGCAGGACGGCCCCAACCCCAAGTTCAACGGCAAGCTCGAGTGGGTGCCGTGCTTCTGGGGCCCCAAGTACTACTCGCAGTGGAACCAGCGCAAGCAGGAGATGAAGGGCAACCTGCCCAAGTACCTGCTCAGCTTCAACGAGCCCGAGATCCCCGGCCAGTCGAACCTCGACCCCAAGTACGCGGCCAAGCTGCACATGAAGGAGCTCGAGCCGTACGCCAAGAAGGGCGTCAAGATCAGCTCGCCCCAGATGGTGTACAAGACCGAGTGGCTGCAGGAGTTCATGGACGAGTGCAACAAGCTCGGCTGCACCATCGACTTTATCGCCATCCACTGGTACGGCACCACGGGCGACATGGCCAAGTTCAAAAAGTGGATCAAGACCATCCACTCGCGCTTCAACAAGCCCATCTGGGTCACCGAGTACGGCATCACCGCCGCCTCGGGATCCAACATGGGCGCCATCAAGAAGTTCCACATGGACGCCACCGCGTGGATGACGCAGGTCAAGTACGTGCAGCGCGCCGCGTGGCTGGGCTGCTTTGAGATCAGCAACCCGCCCGACTCGTACGCCAACAACAAGAACGCCTTCCTCAACGGCAACGGCTCGCTGCGCGACATTGCCTATTGGTACATGTACACGCAGAAGCCGCACAAGCGCTCGGCGCACTCGAACCGCGCGCTGCCCACCTCGCACGTGGCGCGCCGCGCCGTGACGCACAAGGACGAGGAGGGCAACACGATCGTCGACGACGAGGACCCCTTTGAGGCGCCCGAGCACATTGTCGAGTGCGACGAGTACTGCCTCGCGCGCCAAAAGGCGGTCGACGCCTGGGAGGCCGAGCACGGCCCCATCAGCGACGAAGACGAGCTGGACAACRACGACGACGACGAAGAGTAAAGGGGTCATCCTCTCTCTCTCTCTGTGTGTCGCTCGAGCCCTATTCTCCCCATCTGGTCGAACCACTGTCACGGGTCCTTACATGGGTGCGATATTGTCGTCGCCATCGCTCTGTCTTTTATCGTTGCTTTGCTGCTCGCTCCGCCGTTGTCGTTGTGCTGGCACTCGTCTGGCCTTGCGCGCACACGCACATCCATCCCTCCCATCCACCACCACCACCATCATTTCCATTCCCTTAGTCTCGGTTTCGGCTACGTGTACCTTTGATTCTTCCTTGTTTCGGCCCTTCTCTTTGTCTTCTCAACCTCTCTTACTGCTATCTGCGCGATGATGGGACGGGGCACGATTGTGTAGACGATCGCCGGTCCGGTCGGATGCGTTGCGCCCCCTCGCTCACGTCTCTCTGGCGTTGGAGCCGCAAAAAGGTGCTGGAGGAAGCGGGCATTTCTCGCACCGCTCGAGTGTAGCTGCTTGCGATCACTTGTATATGGTCTCCAACCCGAACGCAGACAACGTTTTCTTCTTCTTCTTCTTGTTTGCAGTCTGGGCGATGTGTGTGTTTGTCTCCTGTTCCTGAGTTGGGAATGTTGACGAGGGGGGAGGGAGCGGGGTTGGGTCTGTTCGGGGATTACATTCCGGAAGGCTGCATGGCGTGGAGTGGCTTCCGTCTATTTTTGGGCGCAATCCTCCACTTTGCAGAGGCCGACAGTGGGTTCGCCTTTGCTTTGCTTTTCTTTTCTTTTTCTTTTTTTCGATTTTTCGATAGGCTTGGCAGGCGGGCATTTCGACCGCAATCGGACAAAAATGAGGCCGAAATCGAGGCGGAAATGAGGCCAAATGTGCTGGAAAAAGCACGGCCCTAATCATCGTCATCTTGCCTCAAAGTGCATACGACGAGCTACTGTAGCTGGCTTGCTTGTGCTCTTACACCTCCATTCCTCGCCCATCCTCATCCACACCGTCGGCTGTGCGGCTCATCTTCTCTTTGCGATTGGAGTCAGCCTCGTCCGCTTCCCCGCAAGCAAGTCCGCAGTCAGCATCATCTCTGTTGCATCTCCCTCGAACAGCATCAGCGTTGGCATCGGCATCACCATCACGGCTACCGCTGCCGTCGATATCCATTCGATCACTTGCAGCCGTCCGATGCTGCGGTCGTCTCTCGCATCGTTCGCTGAATAGGCGATCTCCTGTGCATGCAATCGCGCTCCTGTGCGAGCACTGCCGCCGTATTCTCCCGCGGCTTCGTCCTGCAAACTCGTCCTCGCATCCATCTTCAGGTAGCAAAGCCAACCTCGATCGCGCACAGACACTTCCACGCTCGTCCTATCCCGAGAGTGCTTCACAGCCTGACCGCACTAGCATCCGTTCCCACCGCCCCACCCAACCACGCCATCATGCCCTCGGCGGACCGCGCTCTGCCTGGCGGCGGGCCGGCGCCCCTGATCACCCTCAAGACCCACCCTCCGCTGCCGGCGTTCAGCATCCCCCACCGCGTCCCCGACCCGTCCGCCGACATCTCGTCGTTCAAGCTATCCATCCTCCGCATCCTCACCGGCCAGACCAATGCACAGTCGTCCACCAAGCCGCTCACCTTCTCGGAAGAGGTCAAGGAAAAGGCGATCAATGGCTGGAAGATGCAGATGCTCACCCTCGAGCTCAGGCAGCGCGACGACCTCGAAGCCGAAGACCCCGATGCGGAAGACGAGGACCCGACCGAGATGCGCGGCTTCGAGCTTCAGGACCACCACGAGTGCAGCTTAATCGAGGAGGGCGACCAGATTGTCGTCCGACTCAAACCGGCCCATACGCTCCAGGAGCTCGAGCTGCCAAAGCTGCCAGAGGCACATCGATACTCGGCTCCGACTGGATCGCTCACGAGGGCGGGCACGCTCTCTGAACCGCCGCCCTACTCGATCATCCAGCCTTCGGAGCCGTCGTCCTTCTCGTCGTCCGTGGGTGCACAGCCCAATGCGAACTACCACCAGCACCGCTACCAGGACTATCGCCAGTCCTTCCGCGTGGTCACTGCCACCAACGTCGGCTCGGGCCACATTCGTCGCTCCTCGGCCAACAATGCTGGCGGCTACTCGTCCAACAGCCCCGTCAACCTCGCAGGCGGGCTCAATCTGCTCCAGTCGTCGTCGGCCAAGCAGAGCGGGCCCAAGAACAAGCGCCGCTCCTCGGCAGCTGCCGTAGCAACCACCACGGCAACCACCAAGCCGAGTGCCAGTCCCAAGCTGGGTGGCTCAGCTGCGCTTCCCACCGCCACAACGCCTTCGACCTCAACCCAGGCTTCTGCATCCACTAACCCGAGCACCGCCGCGCTGCCGTCCTCGACGGTTGACCTGCAGCATGTCGCATCGCCGCCGACCTCGCCTAGGCTCGACTCGGGGGCTGCCACGCCGGTCTCTGCTTCGGCTGCAAATGAAAAGCCCTCGGCACGCCGCAACAGCTCGTCGACCGTCAATGCGGCTGCGCAGCGGTCTGCGTCTGCGGCAGCCGCGAGCGCTTCGTCGCCCAACTCGCCCCATCCCGATGGACGCTCGAGTGGCTTCCTGGCGATGCCCGCCACCGCGCTCGTCATCGGCCCGGGCGTGCAGGGCCAGGTGGGGCGCAATCCGAACAGCGTCAATGCGCCCATCGGCTCGCTCGGCGGACCCGAGATCACCAGCACCGAGTACGGCAATGCGCGAGGCTTTGTCGGCTTCACCTCGGCCGGTGGAGGCGAGCTCAGGGCTAAGCCAAGACGCCGACCGAGCAAGCAGAATAGCCAGGAGTTCAATTCGGCTGCTGCGGCGGATGCAGCTGAGAAGCGCGCGGCCCTTGCACGTCGGGCGTCGAACGAGGCGGGTCAGAACGGCAACGAAGCGCCCAAACGACCGGTCAAGGAGAGACAGGCATCGTCGAGCAGTCGTGTGGGCAAGACGGAGCTACCGACCCCACCTGTGCTGCCGCCCATCCAGAACCTCGCGCCGTTCCCAGAGATGATCGAGGCGAGCGAAAGGCCGAGGCGCGAGCGCGACCTACCGCCCATGCCCACCGCTGCGGACGAGGCCGAGAACGGTGCGTCGATGGTGGCGGTGAGTGCGCCCACCGAGTCGCGTCCGCCGCGGCTGTCGTTCCTGCGCAAGTTCAGCAGCGCCACCAACACCAGTCGCAACACGGACAGCGGGCAGGATTCACCCGGGGCGGAGCCGCGCGGACTCGGCCTGGGCTCGTACCGCGCATCGCACGTCACCAGCACGCCGATCGACGAGATGGACGCCGCAATCAAGCCCGCCCTCGACGGCGAGGCGCAGAACAACAGCCTCACGAGGGCCGAGCGCAGGTACCTCGAGGTGCAAAAGGCGCTCGCTGACGAGAGAGACAAGCAGGCCGAGGCGGAGAAGCTGCGTGCGGGAGAGATCCGCGCACAGCACGAACGCAAGCAGAAGGAAAGAGAGAAGAAGGAGGCCGAGGCAAAGAAGCGCGCCGAGGAGCAGAAGTGGCAGATGTGGGAGGAGGTCAGGCGCAGACAGAAGACCGCCGATACCGCCAAACCCGTGCCGCCGGGCATTCAGAGGCTGTATAGCGGCGCTACCGCCGACTCGAACGGCTCGAAGGACAAGAGTGCAGCCCAGCCAGTGCAAGCAACGAGGCCAGGCGGGTCGCGCGCTCGCGCTGCCTCGACCGAGCATGCTGCGGCGGCGGAAAGCAACGTGCGCTCGGCAGGCACGAACGGTGCGGCGGGAGCAGCTTCAACCCCTTGTGCAGCGGGTGCGGGCACGGCGGGCGATAGCAGCTCAAACGGCGCTTCCGGTCCGCGCATCGAGCTGGGGCTGGAGCGCATCACGCGGCTGCTCGCACGTCTCGGCTCGCCGCATACGCGCTTCCCCGTGATCCACGTGGCGGGGACCAACGGCAAGGGCAGCACCATCGCGTACCTGGACGCGGTGCTGCGCAACGCGCTCGACATCCGCACGGGCACCTTTGTCAGCCCGCACCTGATCGAGCGCCGCGACTGCTGCAAGGTCAACGGCGCGGTGGTGTCGAAGCCGATCTGGCGGCTGGCGCAGTCCGACGTGCTATCTGCCGACCAGGGGCTTGACATCCCCGCGTCCGAGGATGATGACGGGCAGCCACTCAAGTCGTCGCCATTTGAGCTGCTCACGGCGCAGACGTTCCAGGCGTTTGCATTGTTGCCCGAGCACGAGCGGCCCGAGGTGCTGTTGATCGAGGTCGGGCTGGGCGGGAGGCTGGATGCGACGAACGTGTTTGGGCGCGACCAGGTGCTGGCGAGTGTGATTTGTCCGATCGACCGCGACCACGAGGCGTTCCTGGGCAGCGAGCTCGCGGGCATTGCGCGCGAGAAAGCGGGCATCGTCAAGGATTCCGGGCTCTGCATTATCGCCGATCAACGCTTGGAAGACGTGGGTGCGGTGGATCAGCTTGCGCTTGGGCCGGTGGAGAACGAATCGAAGCAGCTGGGTTCGCGGGCGGCGGGGATCTTGGATGCGGTGCGCAATGTGTGCATTGCGCGCGGGGCTCGGCTCGTCAAGACGTACATTCCGTGGAAGCTGTTGACTCTCCCTCCTACGCGGCAGTCGCGCTGGGGAGCGGCGGTGGACTTTACACCTCGCTTGGGGCCGACGCTGTTTCTGTCGACGAGCGGGATGAATCCGCGGGGGACGTTTGTGGCGCATCCGCACGATCCGGTGCTCTACTCGGTGGCGGTGGGGATCGAGCGCACGCGTGCCAATTTGACGGGCGTGTGCATGGCGGTTCAGACGCTCTCGTCGATCGCGCGCGACGAGGTGGAGGATGGGTGGGGCGAGCTGCGCATGCGCATCATGTGGGGGCTGCGCGACGATGCCGAAGCCAACGTGCGGCTGCGCGAGGCGCTCAATGCAGTCCACTGGGCAGGCCGCTGTTCTTGGCACATCCTCGGTGGGGTTGACGTGCTGGTGGATGGGGCGCACAATGCCGCGTCGGCACTCGCGCTGAGGGAGTACATTGATGCATGCCTCGCCGCACGTGCATTGTCTGCGCCAGCAGGCAAGGGCAAGGCAAAGACAGAAGCGCAGTTCGAGGTGACGTACGTGCTGGCGTTTAGCGAGGGCAAGGACTACGAGGCCATGGTGCGGGCACTGCTCGAGCAGCCATCGGACCGCGTCGAGCGCAACAATGTAGCCCTGACTACGTTCAGTCCGCCCGAGGGCATGCCGTGGGTGCGCAGCGTGGAACTCGACGACGCGCTTCGTACGCTCAAGAGCGTGGCGCGCACAGTGGACGTGGGCGAGATCCGCACCTTCCCCGCCATCGCAGGTGCGCTCGAGTGGGCCGAGGGCAAGAGCGCAGGCAAAGGCGCCGTTGTGGTGGCGGGCAGTCTGTACCTCGTGGCGGACATGTACAGGCTGCTGCAGCAGCGCGGATTGTACTCGCCCTAGACAATGCCAGACCAACTGCCGCTGTGGGATTGAACGCGTGATGAAGCGGCCAAATGAGTTGGGTGGCGAGCGACTGTGGCTTGGGGCTTTCATTTCGAGCGTGCCTGGCTGGCAATGGTTCTTGGCGACATGGCGATCTTGCTGGGGTTGAGGGCTGCTTTCTGTCCACCATCTTACTATCGCGATGATGCTGTTTTTCGTTCTGGCAGCGGTTTCGCTGGCGTTGGGGGTGTGGGGTGACGAGCACAACATCGTGATCCCCTTAGCCTTTGAGCCGGACTCGCAGCTCATGACCGCCACCCTTGCTGTCGGTTCGCCCGCCAACACGTACAACCTCGTCCTCGACACCGGTTCGCCGTTCGTCGTTGTACAGGACTCGGTGTTTCACCAGACGGCATCGACGAGCGATGCAGCGCAGCTCGAGATGGGCGATATGCAGGGCTACGTAACCACGACGCCCGGCGGTGGCGATGGGGCGCCCGTCAAGCCTACGATGCACTTTATCACCGACACGGCGTACCTCGTCCAAGGCAGTGGGGTTGAGGCTGGAGGAGGCGCTCTGGCGGGAAATATGACTCTGGCACTCGCCGGATTGCCACTCAAGGCCCAGGGGATCCTGGGTCTTTCGCCGCCGTTCAACAAGGTCCAGGGAAAGCCGGGCAAGGATGGCAAGAAGACGGTGATCCCCAGTGCGGATGTTTCGTTTCTGGGTTCCTACCTGTCGGACGATGGTCGGAAGCGACTGGGCATTACGGGTGCGTCTCACTTTTACACTGCTATGACACCGCCCACTGATTCGGCGGCAGCAAGTGGACAACTGGTGTTTCCTAAAGAGGGTACTACGGTCCCGGTCGTGAAGGGGTATGATGCGGGGGCAGCGATCAACATCGACCCGGGTACGGGCTCGACGTTTCCGGGGCATCCGTTCTGGGGCATTGCCCATCGCCATGATCTGCGGTTCGTCATCGACGACCAGGTGCTGGACAATGTTCGCATCGATGCACTTTTGCTCGACACGGGCACGGCGGGTGTGGTCGGTCCACCGAGCGAAGTGGCCAAGATCATCGACGCCACCCAGGGCCGTCTGAACCGCACATCGAGCGATCCCAAGCAGGTCGTAGCTGACGCCGCATGCGATCTTTCCATCAAGCTTGGCTTCGACATTGGCGGTATGCGAACGACGTTCACGGCGCTCCGTAGGCCCAGTAAGCCCAGTCCGGCTGCACAGTCGTTCATGAGCATGGCGATGGACCACGAGGATCAAGGTCAAAACGTCCAGGCGGTCCAGGCGATGAAGTCGTACCAAACCGCCGGAGTCAATGTGCACGCTGCAGGAGTTAGAGACTCCGTCAACGCCCTTACGGGAACGCTCTTTGCACCGCGCCTGGTCAAGTTGCACAAACGAAACCCCCTGCTGCTGTCAAATGCACACCTGACGGATGCAAAGGATGGCGGTCAGAGATGCACCCTTTCGCTCACAGGCAATCCTCAGGTCGACCAAATGTTCCCGCAAAACGGCCCCGACTTCAAAGTGTGGATCCTAGGCACCGAGTTCTTCCAGCAAAACCTCGTGTATCACAATATCGATTCCGCCGTCACCACCATCATCCCGCGCAAGTGAAACCGCGCACATTCGTCCTACGTTCGTTGTTGAAATTTCACCGTCTTTACATGCTGTTCGACGTGTGGGGAGGGATTTACGACATGTCTGCAACGCAGCGAATGCATTCGCCCTGCTTCATGTACTCGAAGCCCTTGTTGATGTTGTCGAGGTCGGTCTTGTGCGTAATGTAGTCGTCCACCTTGAAGGTACCCTTGAGGTACCTGTCTACGATACCGGGCAACTCGGTCCTGCCCTTGACACCGCCGAATGCGGAGCCCTGCCATCTGCGACCGGTGACGAGCTGGAAGGGACGCGTGGCGATCTCCTGCCCCGCAGCAGCGACACCAATCACCGTGCTGACGCCCCAGCCCTTGTGGCAGGCCTCGAGCGCGCTGCGCATCACCTTGACATTGCCCGTGCAGTCAAAGGTATAGTCGAGACCGCCATCGGTAATGTCGACGAGATGCGCCACAATGTCCTTGTCGAGCTTGGACGGGTTGACGAATTCGGTGGCGCCGAACTTCTTGGCCCACTCCTCCTTCTGGTCGTTGGTGTCGATGGCGATGATACGGCCTGCGCCTGCGTCGACAGCGCCCGTGATGACGGCCAGACCCACACAGCCCACACCGAACACGGCGACATTGGAGCCCTTTTCGACGTTGGCGGTGTGGGTAGCCGCACCCCAGCCCGTGGTCACGCCACATCCGAGCAGGCACGTCTTCTCGCGCGGCGCCTTGGGGTCGATGGCGACGAGCGAGTACTGCGACACCACGGTGTACTGCGAAAAGGTGGAGCAGCCCATAAAGTGGAAGAGCTCCTTGCCGTTGCACGAGAAGCGCTTTGTGCCGTCGGGCATGACGCCCTGACCCTGAGTGGCACGCACCGCCTGGCAGAGGTTGGTCTTGCCCGACTTGCAGAACTTGCACTCGCGGCACTCGGCGGTGTAGAGGAGGATGACCGAGTCGCCTTCTTTAACGTGGTCGACACCCTCGCCGACGGACTCGACGATGCCGGCGCCCTCGTGGCCGAGGATGGCGGGGAAGGCACCTTCGGGGTCGGAGCCCGAGAGCGTGTAGGCGTCGGTGTGGCAGAGGCCGGTGTGGGTGATCTGAACGCGCACCTCGCCCTTGCGCGGAGGCTGCACCTCGATCTGCTCGATCGACATGGGCTTGCCGGCTTCCCAGGCGACGGCGGCCTTGCACTTGATGGTCTCGCCCTTGGTCATTGTGTCGGAGATGGGTGTGCGGTGTTTTTGATTGCGTGGGGGGAAAGGAGGTGTGGTGGTGGTGGAAAGGAAGATGGATGACTGTGCAAAGGGGATGTCGTGTGTGACAGATGGACGGGGCAAATTGACGCAATTCCGCCAAAGTGGAGGTGAAAGGCGGCTTTGCTGGATTGCCTCGATTTCCGTCGCGTTGGTCCGTCCACCGTTGTGCCTTTTCGCACGGCTGCCTCGCCGCGTCTTCCCGAGCGCTTCCATCGGTGCATCGACGAAGATCGGGGGAGGTGGGGAGGCGCCGATGCCCGATGCGACAGCAACAGACGCGCGCCAGCAAGGTGTTGGTCTCGAGCCCGCTCTCCCTCGCTCCACTTTTTGGGAGAAAAACATGCAGCTGCTGCTGCGCATTATTCGGAGCGCAGCCGTGTTTCATAGCACGCTCGTCTTGCCCCTTTACTATCACACCGCTCGACGACGGCACATCCGATTCCAAACAGGCTCAGGCTCAGGCTCATTGAGCAGTGAGCTTAATCCTCCGCCGCCAAGATGGAGGCGATGCGCAGAAAGATCATCGAGGAGCAGCTGGCGGCCATCGAGCAGGCAAAGCGTCAGCAGAAGGAACGCCAACAGTCCACGGCATCCTCCTCTTCGGCCGCCAATCCGGCCGTCACATCGCTGCCCCACCGCAACAAGCACGCTCCTCCGCCCAAAGTCAAGCTCTTTCAGCCGCCACTCGTGCCGTACGTGCCGCCCAAGCAGTCGCAGTCGCAGTCGCAGTCGCAGTCCGCGGCAGCATTCGGCGGCGCTGGCTCAGGCGTCGGCTCTCGCACGGATCCCATCGTCTTTGGCGAGTCGTCACCCATCGGCGCTGCGTCACGATCCAATCCATTCCAGTCAGGTGCGGCTAAGGTGTCAACTTCCGCGTCGTCTTCATCTCGCGCTCCCGCTCCCGCATCCGCTCGCGCTCCGCAGTCCGCAACAACGTCGAGCTATGCCGCAGCACAGCCCTTCCGCTCTCCCAACTCCAAGTCTTCCTACGCTCCCTTCATCTCTCCCGGAAACACTCCACCACCACCACCACCACTCCGCAACAACGACCCTTTCTACCACTCGCCACTCGCCTCTCCCTCCGCATCACGAGCAAAACCGCTCCGTCAACCGTACGCATACGACGATCAGATGCAGTCAAGCCCGGTGCACACCATGTATCCGGACGACGCGGCCGTAGGGCCCACCATCGATGCGGCCACGCGCGAGAGGCAGATACGCGACCTCCTCTCCAACATGGTCAACGTCACCCAGGTCTCGGACGACGCAAAGACAGATGCACACGTACCGGGCCTCAAGTGCATGCTCCTCCCGCACCAGGTGCAGGGTGTTGCCTGGATGCGTGAGCGCGAAAAGGGCGCTGCCAAAGGTGGCATCCTCGCAGACGACATGGGTCTCGGAAAAACCGTACAGACGCTCGCGCTCATCGTCTCAAACCGCCCGGGCAACGACAAGGCCACCATCGATCTAGACGTACCCGCAGAACCTACAAAGCGCGGCAAGAAGGCTGCCGCACCCAAGAACGCAAGCCTAGACGACGCGCAAGACAAACTAGAGGATGCGGCGCGCAAAGAGATGCCCTCCAAGACTACGCTCATCATCGCACCGCTCGCCGTGATAAAGCAGTGGGAGCGCGAGGTCACCGAAAAGACAGACGCCGGCCTCAAGGTGTACCTCTACCATGGACCTTCGCGCACAAAGTCGGCTGCGCACTTCGCCAAGTTTGACATCGTCATCTCCACCTACACCACGGTGGCGAGCGAGTACAACACCTACATGGCTGCGCTCGAAGCACGTGCCAAGGGCATCCCCCTCACCAAGCCCGCTGCCAAGTCCAAGTCGCGCACCGATGCAAAAACCAAGCCACCACGCACTGCGGCCGATTCGGACGCCGACTCGAGCTCGGACGCGAGCGTGGTGGCCATCGACTCGGACGACACGGACGACTCATTCGCACGCGCCCCCGCCAAGCCCAGCAAGCCGGCCAAGAAGGCGGCGGCGGCGCCGCTGTTCGACTTTTCCTGGCTGCGCATCGTGCTGGACGAGGCGCAGAACATCAAGAATCACAAGGCCAAGTGCTCGCGCGCGTGCTTCATGCTCGCCGGCCGAGCCGTGTCGCGCTGGTGCCTCACGGGCACGCCGCTGCAGAACGATGCCTACGAGATGTTTAGCCTGATCCACTTTCTGCGCGTGCCGCCCTTTGACGACTATGCGCACTTTCGCGAAAAGATCGGCGAGCCGCTCAAGTCGGCCAACCAGAACCGCGTCAACTGGGGCATGAAGCGCCTCTGCTTTGTGCTCCAGACCATCATGCTCCGCCGCACCAAGGACGCCAAGGCCCAAGACGGCTCGCCCATCCTCACGCTGCCCAAGCGCACGCTCCAACTCATCGAGCTCGACTTCGACAGCGATGCAGAGAGGCAGTTCTACGTAGGGCTGCAGGAGAGGATCCGCAAGGCGTTCGAGGCCGAGAACGGCGCGCAGGGCAAGACGAATATGATCGCATCGCTCGTGCTGCTGCTCAGGCTCAGGCAGGCGTGCAACCACCCGGCCATGGTCACGGGCAATCTGCGCACAGATGCAGGCGCCATCGGGTCTGCGGCCGAGCCTGCGCCGGGCAAGCCCGCACAAAGCACGATGGAGGCGGAGGAGGACGACGATGACGGGCTGGCCGCGATGCTGTCCGGCCTGAGCGTGGCGGTGAAGCGGTGTGAGCAGTGCCAGGTGGACCTGCCGCCGGGTGCCACACCCTCGACCGTCGACGCTGCACGCCGGCTGCTGTGTGCAGAGTGTACGCAACTCGCAGCGTCGCACTCGCACGACCTCTTTGCGGCCTCGACGGGCTCGACCAAGATCCGCAAGATGCTATCTCTGCTCACCTCCATCCGCACCTCGGACCCACGCGAAAAGACGATCGTCTTTTCGCAGTTCACCTCGTTCCTCGACCTGGTCGAGCCGCACCTGTCGCAGCGCGGGTTTGGCTATGTGCGGTACGACGGTTCCATGCGACCGCCCGAGCGCGAGGCAGCTCTGGAGCGCATCCGCTCGGACGCGACGACCACGGTGATCCTCATCTCGTTCAAGGCGGGCAGTACGGGGCTGAACCTGACGGCGTGCAGCCGGGTGATCCTGATGGACTTGTGGTGGAATCCGCAGATCGAAGAGCAGGCGTTCGACCGCGCCCACCGTCTGGGGCAGGTGCGCGACGTGACCATCTACAAGCTCAGCATCAAGGATACGGTCGAGGAGCGCATCCTCAAGCTGCAGGACAAGAAGCGCGCGCTCGCTAAGGCCGCGCTCGAGGGCAGCAAGCTCGTCAAGGGCAATCGGCTCGATTTCAAGGAGATCTGGTTCTTGTTCAACGGCAACGACTAGCGTCGCCCACAACGCAACTTGCAGAAAACTATTCAACAAAACGAGAGTGAGGCAAGGAAACAAAGGCAGTGTGTGTGGGGAGTGTTTAGGGACGGCGGAGGGCGACGGCTTCGGAGAAGGGTTTGAAGACGTCAAAGTGGTCGAGGGGTACGTCGAGGGGGTTGGTGATTTTGAAGGCGGGTTTGGTGTGGAAGTGGGGATACCAAAAGTCGTCGTAGGTGGCATACTCCGTACCCAGCATTTGCTGTACCGTCTTCTTTCCCTTCCTCTGAAGTCTAGCTAGGGCCTCTGGGGGAGTATGAGCCAGATTGGCATGCAACTTCTCCGCCAGACTATTTTCGAACGCAATGGTGCTTTCCTTGTTGCCCAGCATTTGGCCGACATACTGAACCGGATGGAGGACCTTTCTGAACCCGCGGCCGATTTTGCCGTACTCGCCCTGTTCATGTGCATCGAACACAGCTGTCGAGTGTGAGGTCAGGGCGGGTGGGACGTTGGCGGCAAGTTCACGGAAGGCTTTGATGCTTCGATGCTGGGGTGTGAACTCTTCTTCGAGGAGGGGGGCTGGGTCGTTTGGGTTGTGGAGGAACTCGGGCCCGGTGGGGATGTTGCTCCCCGTAACGCCGCCGTTAACAGTGGGAACTCGTGCAGCACGGGTGTTGTCGACACGATTGCGCGAAGACCAAGCCATTGCATCGTCCCATTGGTGGAAGTAGTCGAGTTTGTCCAGCTCGGCACGTGCGCGGTTCCAGTGACTCCACTGCTTCGGCCAACGATCTTGCATCCCATTCAGCTGTTTGATCTTGATCTTCCTCAGTGCGGCTTTGGCATCCCACGGTCTGAAAGGCACCGCGGGCGGAGCTTGTGCCCTGGCAGACCCGGGAGGCGTCGATGCAACAGTACTAGTCCCCCGCGATGAGTCGGAGTCGACAAGTCGAGTCTTGATGCTCTTCAGCCAGCGGAAGGAACCGAGTCGCGGAGAGGTATCTTTCGAGGCGGCTGCCGAGGTCTTTTGCGAGCTGATGAACGGTCCACTGACGTCCGAGGGTGTTACGATCGATGAGGCGTGCGATCGCATCGAAGACGCCTGACTGTCGACAAAGTCAACCTTTCGCGAAGACTTTGCGGGACGTGTGGAGATACGGTGCAGACGAGAAGCGACATCTTCGAGCGCCATACGAGTGGGACTATCCGGTCGCTTGGGCATTGTTTGCGGCGGGTCTTCCACAAGCGATGGACGCGAAGCCAACTCCGCCTCCGCTACAGGCGGCGGAGGGTTCCAGCCTACTTTGCCCTCGTTGAAGCGACCGGGTCGACGAGTCGTAGCCCTCGCACTGCCCGACGAAGAACGCAACAGCTCCGCATCCCGCCGACCGCTGTCACTCCACTGTCCCGACTTGGGCCCCAGATCAGATGGTCCACCAGTCGAAGCTCCATCAACACCCGAAGTAGAAGCCCCTCCCCCACCAGCCGGGTTGGAGGGTTGGGTGCCGCCAGCACGGAATGTGAATGGCTGCGGATTTTCGGCTGTCGGTAGGAAGCGTGCGCGATTGATACGTGCATCGCGATCCGACGAGTCCGCAGTGCGGAACGATGTATCGCCCGAACTCGCGGCCAGCGCAAGCCCCAGCAGAGGCAGAACCAACAAAACGCCAACTCGCATCGTCGTAGGTGGTGGTACGAAAGCAAACCCTCCCAGACGCTCAAGACGACTCTATCAGGCACGCTTAATGAGGGGAGAACAAGCGATCATCGCTTCATTCGAGCAAGAATGGGAAAAGGAGGAGGCGAGATGAAGCCTGTGGTGGGATAAAAACTTTTGTGTAGGCGCTGCTTGTCGACACGGCTCAGCAGTGCGGTTTTGGCTGCTGCGTTTCCAAGTGGGTGCTACACATCTTCATCGGTACAGTGCGGCGTCGTAGAGCAGAGCTGCACGGTCACCTGTGAGGTGCTTAGCCCAGCTGATGGCGCGCCGCCCACATGATCTTCCTGCATGTGCATCGTCGTTGATATCGAGGAGCGTTGGTGGGTTCTTCGAAAACCCCCCTTGATTTCTTTTATCTTTTAATCAATTGAATTTTTTGGAAGGAAGTGGGGTTGCGCATTGACCACCACCATCTTTCCACCATGGAAGCCAGCTTGACGCACGCCACGAGCCTACATCCTACGCTTTCCCTCTCCATCGCACCGTCACTGCTGGCAGCGGCAACTCACTGTCGCCCGAGCGTGCTAGTGCATCTACCGGCAGGGGTGTTCTTCGACCCTTTTACAGCTAGCCATGCTCTGGCGCGGAAACAAGACTCGAAGATCAATTTTGTCCACCTCGCAAGCAGTGTAGAGTTGGAACATGCGGTAGGCTCGAGGGAGAGAGAGGTGGAGACGGTGGTTGTGGAGGTCGATGCGTGGAGAAACGATGGAGTGAGCGTCGATATCCCCCTCCATACGAGGTACCAATTTCCAGCAAAAGGCCAAGCACAGCCAGGATGGACAAGGATCGCCAGCGAGCTGGTGCCATTCTCGGCACCGGAATCAGCAAAAGAGGAGCAAGACTATGTCGAGGTGCGGATCCAACAGCCCAAGCTTGTTCTGACTTGCAAGGATGAGGCTCGCTATGTAGAGGGATTCTACGCTACTGGGCTGGACTCGCTCTTCCCCGCTTCGCACAAACATCTGGCACGACAAAATACCAAAGTCCTCACACCATCCCAATCACCAAAGCAAGCCCTCAAAATCAACGTTCCGGTTCCAAACGCTGCTCTGCTCGCACCAATAAAGGCCATCACCATGGCAACCGTACTCGCAGCTGCATTCGTCGTGCTAGCCCATCTGGCGTTCAACGTCTTGCCGCTCATCCAGCACGCAGAATCCTCACTGTAATCTCACCGCCCATGCCGCGCAAAAGATCAAGCTTGTGAGTGTGGTGTGCGTGGCATTCATTGCGCTGTCTCGGAGCGCGCATCGTGCTCAACCGCCTCCACCGGCTCAATTGCAGCAGCTGGCGCCTGCTGCTCCACCGCTGCATCTACGCGCGCCGCCGCTTCGGCCTGTACCGGCTTGGGCTGGGCCAGCTTCTGCGCGCGCAGCTTGGCCTCCTCCTTGCGCCGCTTGTGCGCGGCCATTTCGCGCTCGACGTCGCGCTCGGTCTGTTGGTCTTCCTGCTCTTGCCGCTCCGCTTCCTGCTGGGCGGTCTGGGCCTCGATCTCCTCGAACCGCCCCGACTCGTGCGCAGCGGCCATCGGATGCCGCACCTGCACCACACCCGTCTTGTTGAGCCGGTCGAACAGCACGAATAGCCGCTCGGCCTCGGCCTCCTTCTCGGCATCCGTCATGCGGTCGATCTCGTCCAGCGCACGCTCCTCCTCCGTAGGCTCGTACTCGCCCGTAATCGGATCCACTGTACGACCGTTGGCGCCCGTTGGCGCTACTCCCGAGGGCAGCGCAGAGGCCAGGCCCGTGTTCATGAGGAATCCTGCACACGGACCGTAGCCGATCGTCTCGGTCATGCGCTTGGCATCGGCGTCGCACAGCGACAGCAGCAGCTCGCCTGCAGCCCGTGCGGAGCGTGGCAGCGTCACCGAGGACATGAGCCGCACCAGCCGACCCAACACGTCCGACCGTCGATCCAGCGCTACGCTTCGATCCAGGTCGGATGGCAGCAGGATGGAGCACAGCGTGGCGCGCATGTCGGCGTCTTCGGATGACGTCTTGCGCAGAAGGAGCAGCAGCGGCTCCAGCGTGTCCTCGAGCTCGATCCCGTCGCTGCTCGCTTTTTGCTGCACACTCTTGGCATCCGCGTCTTCGGGAACACGTCGTCCGTCGTCCGCCGCCGAGCTCGCACCGCCAAAGTAGCGCGCCAGCATGAGATCGGCAAACATGATGAGCCGCGAGATGTACTTTGGCGCCGTATTGAGCGCCGCACTCGACGTGGGCGAGATGGGAGCAGTCAAAGCAGCCTTGTTAGCTGCGCCGCTGTTGTTGGAACCTGACTTTGGCTTTGCGCTGGTGATCTGGCTCTTGACGTGTGTGACCGGGTAGTTGAGCAGTGCGGCAATCGCATGTGTGAAGGGAGGCATGAGCGGCACCGGCGAGGGTAGTGGAAGAGTCGTGAGCACCGAGATGAGTGGCGGAAGCATCTCGAGCAGTTCCGAGTGGAAGGCTTCGCCGACGATGGCTGTCGCCTCTGCTGCCTTGGTCGGCTCGCTCGATTGTGTATCTGCTTCTTCCGCCTGCTGCTGCTTGGCCTCGGCATCCGCTAGGCGCGGATAGTAGAGGCAGATGTTGAAGTGAGCCTTGAGCAGGTCTGAAAGGGCGGTATTGAGCTGCGCTGGAGCGCCGCTGGCGACGAGAACAGAAGATGCAGCATTGCGGTCGGCTGCCTTGTCGAGGGAGGCCTTGACGAGCGCGTCGACACAGCGGGCCTCGACGCGGACGGCATTGAGGGTGGCGACGGCGATCTTGTTGAAGGGCGACTCGAATAAGGTGCTGAAGAAGAGCAGGCGCGCGCCGAGGAAGAGAATATCGGCGGGCGTGTCCTCGGGGCGGGCAAGGAGGGCAACGGCGACGTGCCCACCGCCGACGTCTTCGGTGGAAAAGGGGAGTCTTGCATCCTCGTTGAGGAAGAGTGCGTTGTTGAGACAGCGCAGGGCCATGTCTGTGATTGGCCAATCCGGATCGTCACTCATGTCGTACTCTTCTGTGGTGCTGTCTGACGAGGGTGACGTGTCCTTGTCCTTGGCATTCCGTTCCGACTGTTGGGACCCGCGCCGGCTGACGGCCCGACGCAGCGTCTTGGCGATCGAGCCTAACGAGTAGCCGGAGGCGGAGGCGCTCGAGGTGGAAGCAACCGGAACAGAATTGGCGCTGGTGGCATCAGCTGCGACGTTCTGGCTGGAGATGCCGCTGAGCCCGGCAGGCTTTGAGGCGGAAGAGGAAAGGCGGCGAACGCGCTGCTTGGGAAAGTCGACCTGCTGGAGGAGGATGCGCAGCGCCTCTGGTTTGCCAAGCGGAGCACTTCCTCCGGGAAGTCGACTAAGCTCCTTGAGCACCTTGAGCGCCGACAGACGAGTGTTGGCATTCCAGCGCACGTCGGATCGGATGTTGAGGAGGTAGTCGCCCTCGCGCTTGCCTGATGCGGCGCCAATGTCGTTGAGGATGGCGGTGGTGAGCTTGGAGCGTATGGAGTCGCTGACGGAGCCGAGCGCCGAGATTCCACCGGAAGCGAGTGCATCGAGCCACTGCTGGGCCTGGGCGGGAGAGTCGACGCGCGCCGAGGAAGGGAGCGAGAGATAGTCGCGTATGGTGTTGGCCGACATGTTGGTAGCCAGTCTCGATCCGACGACGCCGAGCTCAGCACTTTGCCATGTCAAGTGGCTTTGGGGAGGAGAGAGGATGATAGAGAGGAGAAAGGGATCGACGGCCGTCGGCAGGGACCCGACCAGCGCCGGTCAATCCGCGGGGACAACCGAGCTCTTAGCGCGAAGCGAAAAGCACACTCTCAGTCACTCACYCACGCAACACTCACGCCCTCTCTTCTCTACTGCTTCGGATCTTTGTCACGGAGTGCCATCGGCCGACTACCGTATTTGCGCAAGGATCCGTTGCAATGAAGGGCTTGTCTGCTGGTCATCCCCTGCGGAATCACATCCAACGGGCGAGCAAAGCAGAGTGACACGCATGCCGTGCATATGCATGACCAGCGCATTCGAGCCCAGCCAGCAAGCAAAGGTCGACGTCAGCTTGAATTGGATTTCACCGCCCACCGCCCACCGCCCACCGCCCACGCTCACCCTCAAGCTCACGCTCCCACGCACACGCCCCCAGCGCGACGCAGCTAAGTTGACGGCACTTTCGGAAATTGGCCGACAGAACCATTTTTGTCGGGGCGATCCTGCGATGGCCCGTCGATCTCAGCTGCGAAGAAGCGCATCTTGACCGCATGAATTGCCGCTCGACGTCAGCTCAGCCGCGACATTCTATACGCTGCATCGAGTCTCGCCCTCGTCGTGGCAACCATTCTCGTTCTCGTATCTGTTTTGCATATGCAGAACAGGGTGGGGATGGACGAGCATGCCGTCTCGCCCCGGCCAGGTTTCAGTGCCTCGGGCAAAGCACGAGCTCCTTGCCACGTTGGCTGCGGACCATTCAGCTCGGACCTCCGAAGTGTCATGGCTGTATGGCGACAGAACCGAGCAAAGGCTGGCAATGATGCGCAAGCTTACCTCAAAGCCAAAGCCGTTGAGAGGGCTGACCGCTCTCTGTTGGAGGGGCTGAATGGGATGCCCGATCGATGCGAGAAGGGACGCGTCCTCTCCCCTGTCCCCCGTTTCGCCCAACGCTCGCCCCCGAACAACACGCTCCCACGCGCCAACCTCCACTTCTTTCGCGGCGCAGCTGCAGCAGACCAACACCAACAAACACACCCACTCACAGACACCCACTTTGCACTTCTATGCGTGGTCACTCTGAAACGTAAACTTCGGTACTTCCGCTACCTTCTCAATCGTAGGATGAGCAGAGGAGGCCCAGCTTGTAGCGCTGTGTTGATGCTGGTCATACTCTATGACGTCGGTGAAGCATGGCTTTCGAGGGCGTGGCGTAGCGTTGGGCAGGCCCAAAAATCTCGCTGGCCGTGGCTTTCCAACTTGAGCGGGCGCGTCTGGCAGCTGAAAAAAAAAACGGTCCTCGGGAGCCCCGAGCGCAGGGTTCACTTCAGGGGTCCGGCGCGAGCCAGCCGAGCGCGGCAGGATGCCAGTCACTCGGGCTCAGCTGCACGCCGAGAAGGATTCGGCAGCGGCAGAGTCAAGCATAAACAGGCAGCTTGCTCCACCAACACCTGCTGCAGTGAGTCCGGTGCCGATCATGGCTCAACTCAGCTTTCCCACTTTGTGATCCACCACCACACGTCCTTTCCCGCCCAGTGTGCTCAACGCGGCTTGCCATCGTCGGCAACACCGACCTGCGGCCATAACGCAGCTGCAACAAGCCCCATCGGACCACCCGACGACGACAGTGTTGCGTTCCCAATCCGTTCGGAGCTGTCCCGAAGCGTGCAGAGACTGCTCGCTCGTGACCTCAGATCAGTCCCTCGCCTAGCCCAGCGCTGAGCGATGCGCTTTGCCTCACGACCTATTATGCCTTGTTCCTGACCCATCCGCTCTAGCCTCAACCACATCGGACTACAATGATCACTCAACCATCTCGCGCTGGTCCCTCGGCTTCCAGCCCCAACAGCCCCAACAGCCGCAACGCAGCACCGCCTCAGCAAAGGTCGCCCATCACTCCGGGCCGCTACCGCGCACATGCTTCAGTCCACCAGGCCTTTCCATCGCCCTCCTCTCCACGCTCGCGTCGCTCATCCGTCGTCGAGACCGTCGATGGCGCTTCGTCATCCAACAGCCCTGCCTCCAACTGGCAGGCGAGCATCGAGCTCTCCTTGACTACACGTCGTCGCCTCATCCGCAAGCCGCTCCCGCAGATCCCCTCATCTCACAATGCCGACTCGATCCATTCGCCCGATGCAGCCTCCGGCCTCATCTCTTCGGCGACCCTCGATGCACAGTGCCAAAGGGCAGATTCATGGTGGCCCGACTCTCTGCCACAAAAGCACTCGGCCCCGCTCTCTTCCAGTCCACATGCTGCCAACACCAGTGCGCAACCCAACACACCCGCTGTCGATCCACAGCAATCTGACGATCCGGGTCTCGATGATCAAAGCCTCCAACACCTCCTGAGCATCCTGCATTACGCCGCGCTTCAATCCGAGGACGCCTCAGCAGCCACCCAGGAAGATGGCACTATCGGCAGAAACAACGTGGTGGTGTCAGCGAACGGTACCTACAAGAGGCAGTCTCATCTCGCCGGCACATCGGCTTCCGCATCCAAGGGGGCTAAGCAGCACGACCAGTACGTGCTTGATCAAGCCACACTGGACAGCCTCTACCGCGCTCTCCAGGCCGCCTTCCGCCATCTTTCGCAGAAGCAATTGATTGGCGCGCTCCAGCGCACCGCTTCCATCCGTTGGCGTGCAGAAGCACAGCTGCGCAATGCCACCGCAGCTCAAGCGGCAGAGACCACTGCCTCCTCTTCGCGCTGGACTCGATTCGCCTGGCCCGCAGCCGCTCTCGGAAAGGCGTACAAGGAAGCACAGAGGAGCATCCTGCCCCCTCTTCCCGGCCAGTCGGCTTTCGTCGGCTTCGAGTCTGCGTCCCAGCTTCACATGGCGCAGGACGCCTACACGAGCCTGTACTTGGACCCGGATCACCGCGTACGCAAGAGGGACGTCGCCGTCAGGATCCTCAGCAACGCCATTTGGTTCGTTCGCAACTATGGACCCGCAGCCGGCGTCGAAACGCTCGACGTCTCGGCTCCCGGAACGACCGCGATCGACCAAGCGCCATCCCAATCCGACCCGGCATCTCAGGGCGCCGCTGGTGAGCTCATGCCGCCATCCCTCTCCTCCATCCGACGCACCTCGGAAAACTTGCTCAAGAAGAATGCTGGCCTCCCAACCTTCCTCTCCAAATCCTCAGCCACCACCGCCCTCAGCGGCACGGCGACTCCCGAAAGCGCCAGATCCGATGCAGCCGCCAATCCAGACGCAGCTGCCACCTCTCCGTCTACGGCAGCTACGCCAGAGTCGCTCAGCATCGCCTCTAGCGTCTCCAGTCCGCAACTACCCGTCGTTCCGCCTTCTGAGCCTGCCCTTGATGCGGCCTCGACGGCTTCGCCTCCACCCGAGACGGGTGTCACCGCCACCCCGGACCCCTCCACAAGGAACAACAACGCCGGCGGTGAAAAGAGCAAAGCCGTCGAGCATCTAGCCTCACTTAGCGCCGCAGTCGGAGCAGCCATGCGCCAGCGCGCACAACAAGCCACAGCAGCTGCGGCCGCTCACGGTGGCGCGCCGGAGGATTGGATCGATGCGCCCCCCACAACCACTGGCGCTAGGCGTCCTAGCCTGCACACCTTTGTCTCGCGTTCCGAGGCCGAAGCAGCCGAGACCGATGCTCTCGAAAGGGCCGAAAAAGACTACCTGGCCGAGATCGGACAGGGCTGCACCGAATGGGCAAAGATGGTCGTCTGCCGCCTATGTGCGTCCATCTCCGTCAAAGGAGACGATGCAGCAGGAACCATCCGTCACCGCCGTTCCGGCACCGTCACCGCGCGTGATGCGGCCAAAGCTCGCACAGGGGGCGCGGACACCAGCGTCGGCTCGTCTCTCTCAACAAGGTCCGATATGACTGCCAAGGCCGCCAAGGTCTCCTCACGATCCAGCGATGATCTGAGCTCCGTCGATGATACCGACGAGGCTGTCGCCTGGAAGCCCGACGTGTACGAGGGGGCCGAGCTGCTCTCGCATCTTGGCGAACACAGACCCGGTGTCTCTCTGCAAGACGAAGACCAGCGTGTGCGACTCGTCGGCGGAAGCTTCGTCTGTCGAGTCGAGTCCCAAGAGCAAAAGCAAGCTCTGACTCAGCTGCTCGAGCTCGGCCTCTACGTCGGCATGTCGATGCTGCTCGAATCAAGCTTCCTCACCGACTCGGACGCAGCTCGTCCCAAACCGGTCAAGATCCCAACGCGCACAACCTCGGCCGTCGAACCGCCTTCGAGGGGTGCCAGCCTAATTCCACCGTCTGTGCGCGCTCGCTCGTCCTCCCAAGCCACGATCGACGGCAGCCAGCGATCGGTTTCCGGTAGCAGCAGCACACACGATCCGCATCGTCCTGATTTGAACGCAGATGCCGACGGACCATCGCATGGTATCGACTTGGCGCCTTCAAAGCCGGCACCACGCAAGTGGACAAAGAGCTTGTGGGGCATGCTGGGCCAGCATCCGCACGACGCGGCAGACGCCGAGGCCGAGGCATCCAATGGAAGACCCGTCACAGGCGACGGCCACGAGGCCCATTCGCATCGCTCATCGCTCACCATGCATCGCTACCACACCGAGGACGACGCGAATACCCTATCGTCTACGAGAAAGTCGCTCTTCAAAACCGGTGAAGAGCCAAAGCAGTCCATTGCAGCGAGAAAGGCCGCACTCTTTGCGAGCGTTTCCAACAATTCGGCTCCTCCAACCCCTCAAGGCATTCGCGGATCTTCCAACTCGAATGGGGCTGCGAACAAGCCTCATCGATTGGTGGGTCGCCTCATGAATGCATTTGCTCGCCCGAATGCAGATGCTTCACAGAAGGACATGCAGCACTCCACCTCCGCTGCCAGCTCCGTCGCCCGCAGCCGCGACGCCGACAGCCATCCTCCTACCTCGGTACAATCGGTCGTCGCAACGCATCTAAGTTCCTCTAGGTCCCAGGCGCAGCTCATCCGGGCGAAACCAGAGACCATCTTTCCCGTCACCTCGCCGAGTCCTGCAGCTCTCTCCACCTCACCGGAGCTGTCCTTGCTCCAGTGCTACCAGTTTCAGCAGGGTCCGCAACATCGCCTATTCCCAAGTACGGCCTATCTGACAGCATTCCATCGGCTACAAGCACTGCGCTTCCTTGCTGACCAGCGAGGCGAGCACCTCACATTTGCTTCGCCTTCGCACGGCATCTCCGCCTCGGGCGATTTGCTGCCATTCGTCGGCGTGCAAAAGCAGGCGTCCTCGGCTTGGAGCGTCATCTCGTCGCGATCCCAGCAGCCACAGCCGACTCAACTCGCTGTAACTCCGATTCAGTTGCTGTCGTACGAGCTCCTTTCGGGCGACGGGTCGGCTGTCGGACTTTGTCGCGAAGAGGTCGCCTTCTATCAGCGTTTGAGCAACAACCGCGATGTCCCTCTCGGACAGGTGATCGAGGAGCTCAGCATCCGCGCTTGTGCCTTAGAGGCAGATCGAGACGCGATGTCCAAGGCAAACGATTCTCGCGCCGCAAGCAGCAAGCACAATGCGAGTAGCGCCAAGGATCGCACCGGCCAGCCCGTCGCACAGCGCCAGGGAATCAACAGCGTTTACGGTATGCCCGAGCAGCGCCTCCACTTCATTCATGGCCAGTGCCGCATCAGGATCGTTGCGACCGTGATGCCGCCGAACGTATGTGGAGACGAATCAGAGGCACCATCCGACACTGTTTTCGAAGACAAGGTCCAGCCAAAAGAGAAGGGTCCCCAAGTGGACGTCGCATCCAGCTCGCCGTCGTTGCAAGCTACTGCGAGTCAGGACTCGGACGTGTCTGCTATCGCCGCTGCATCACACACGGACAAAGAAGCGGCAAAGACCGCCTTTGCGGTGGCTGAGACTGCAGTCCGAGCGGCCGAGACTGGCGCGTCGCGGCCGTTGATCGATCAGAAGGGCAGTGGGAGCACAAGTGGCATCTGGATGTGGAATGCCAGCGCCAAGAGTGGCTGGCAGGGCCAAGCCGTGCCAATGTCCGAGTCCACCTACCTGCTCTCCTTTGCACGCTACTTGGAGGCCGTCTCATACCATCCTGCACTGCGTCGAGCAGCTGGGCTGGAGCCCGTCAACACCAAGGCATACGGCGGCCTGTCCAACGTCCAACAACAGCTTCGCCAGGGCCGAAGCGAGGATGCTCGCAGCATCGCAGAGGGTCCCGAACTTCTCCGCTTCTTCCGCAGCGGACGGTCTCTCGTCAAGGTGCAAGTGCAGCCGCTTGTTGTTTACGACCTTCACATCGAAGGTCCCTGCCTCAAGACAAGCTCGGACCGTCGGCGCGAGCGAAAGCAGAAGCAGGCGCAAGCGGAGAAGCGGAGGTTCAAGCAACTTGCAGAAGAGACGCGACTCGAGATCCAGCGCTTCTTTGCGTCCATCAAGCGCAACACGACCAGACTCGAGGATGTCTTTGTTTCTCGAGAGCTCGATGAAGCCGGTCGCACCATCCGGAGCAAGACAGGCGCGCCCATTCCAATTGCGGATGCCAAGCCGGCACCAGCAGTTGGCGCGGCAGCGTCATCGTCCGACTCGACGATCTCGGATCAGCTGGCCCAACCGCTCACTTTCCTAACGAATCTGCGCGCGTCTCTTCGGGCAGACGAGTTCGAGCTCTACGAAGCCCTGCAGAGGACCTTGTTCCTCGATGGCATCAACGACATCCGAAAGGCGTTTGCCGACCGTGCGAAGTCGGCCAAGAATCGCTTGGCTGCCTGGACCAAGAAGCACCTGAGCAAGAAGGAGCAGGCCGACTTTGGCAGCTGCGTCTACGACGAGCCAGAGTACATCAAGGCTGGCCTTCGCGCCTTCCCAGGCAGCTGCTACATCATTCGTGACGACGAACCTCTCTCCATCATCGCGTTCTCGCTCAGCTCCCGCGACTTTCGGGCCGAGATGGGCACGCTCGGCGATCGCAAGCAGGATGCAGATGGGTACATGGGCAGCGCCAACGACGAGCATGTCAAACAGTGGCGAAGCGGTGTCGTCGATGGCGGCCAGTCTGCGACAGGAGCGGGAGGATCGATCATCTCGACCGCCGGCAGCACCGACACAAGCACTACCGCCTCCTCAGCCATGTCGCTGCTCAGAGACAGGACCATGCGCAAGGTGCCGCTGTCGCAGCTTGATCCGGACACAGACGAGGTCTTCTTCGATGCCGAGCCTGTGCGCGCCGCGCTGAAGCGAAAGAAGCGTGCACGGGAGTCGTCGATCCTCTCGATGACGCTTCGCCGGGTCGGTTCAACCATCTCGGACTCTCAAGGAGCGAGCTACCAGACTCTGACCGCCAACAGCCTACCGGCCTCTTCCGCCAGCTCCTTGAAAGGTGGAGACTGTGACGACGACGACGACGACGACGACGAGGATGATGGTGACGAGGGTGATGGCGAGGGTCGCGGGAAGAACCTCAAAGTCACTGGCGACGACAGGTCTCGGCGTAGTTCTGTCGCAAGTGGCAGCAGGCTCGAGATCGGCTCGCCAACTCGCGATCTGGATGCTACCCCCTCCCGGCGCACTTCTGCCTCACGATTCGACAACCGGTCGCCATCGCCATCGCCAAACCGGCCGGAGCTGCGCAACTCTGGAAGCGTGTCGGCATTGCGCAGGACGTTCGAGCTGCGATCACAGGCATCCTCCTCATCGATTCCCGACAGAAGGTCTTCCATTCAGGCAGGTACGGCCAGCACGATCAGCACTACAAGCAAGGAGACTACCTTCCAGGCGCAAGTGACGCCCATCTCTGGTCGTCCTGCGTCGCTGGCCACCATCTTTTCATCTGGCCAGCCCGGACTGGAGACGCTCAACTCTCGCACCAGCAGTTTCACAGGGGCATCTGCTCCACGAGCTATTCCGCGAACTGCGCCAGCGAGCCGAAGACCGTCGGGAGCGGCGGGAGCGGCGGGCCCGAGTGCAGCCGAGATTGGGTTGTCTGTCGATGACCTGCCGTCGCTCAGTGACGATGGCAGTAGCAGTAGCAGCCGCAGCCCTCGCAAGCATGGTGCGCAGCCTTCGGGCACGAGCGAGGGGATGGCCGGGGCAGATGCTCATTCGATGGTGTCAAACAGCACGCTGCCTGGTTCGCAAGCGGCCGAGTCGCCGCACATCAAGCACAACCTCGTGCACGGGACCACCAAGATCTCGTGCGTTTCGTGGTTTGCCGAAGAGTTCGCAGCGCTCCGCGAGCGATGGGGGGTGGAGCACGATTTCGCGCACAGCCTAGCTCGATGCTCGCCGTGGGCCGCCACGGGAGGCAAGTCGAAATCAGCCTTCTTCAAGACGGCCGACGAGCGCTTTATCGCCAAGCAGCTGCTGACGGTGTGGAGCGTGGACGAGAAGGAGGCGTTCCTTGAGTTTGCACCGGCTTACATCCGGTACATGATGAATTCGGCGGTGAACGCGTGCCCGACGTTGCTCGTCAAGATCGCAGGCGTATACAGCATCAAGATCAAGGACACGAAGTCGGGCGAGACCAAGCTCAAGATGAACGTGATGCTGCTCGAGAATCTGTGGGCGGGCGACGGGGGCAAGTCGATCCGATTCGACCTCAAGGGCATCCGGGATCGCAAGGTGAAATTGAGCGCGCAGCAGCAGCAGGATCTGGAGCAAGCCGCCACGCAGGCGGCAGCCGAGGGACAGCCGCTGATCAATGTGCCCGGTGCGACGCAGGGGGCTGCAACGGCGGCGTGGAATGCTGGTGTGCAGGCAGGGTCGAGCAGCACGGTCAAGACGCACTCGGGAGATAGTCAGAAGCCGGGCTTCAGCGAGCTAGCGGGCAGCAAAGGCGTGGCCAGTCCTGCTGGCTCAGCAGACGAATCTTCCAAGTCAGCTGCCAACGGCGCCGGGGTGGCTGAGAGCGAGGCCAAGCCGGCGTCAGGCTCGAGCGCGGTATGGTGGGACAGCGAGTGGATCTCGCGGTACCGGCACCGAGCGTTTGTGCCCGAGACGCAGAAGGAGCTTTTCTACCGCGCGCTGCAAAACGACACCCGCTTCCTGACGGCTTCCAACGTCATGGACTACTCGCTGCTGCTTGGCGTGATGGAGCGGCCGATCCGGGCCGACGACATGTACCCTGCACCCGCTCGAGCTGCGGGCGGCGATGCGAGCGGACACGGAGCCGAGGGAGATGCAGACGAGGTGGAGGAAGCTGCGGAGCGGCCGTCGTTCCGGTGCCGCATCGTCGACTTTCTGGGCGCGTTCACGCTGGCCAAGCAGCTCGAGTCGAGCAGCAAGAAGGCGCTCAAGGCACAGGATGCCAAGGCCAACGTGACGATCCTGCCGCCGTCCGAGTATGCGAGCCGATTCCTGTCGGCGATGGACTCGTACTTTATCGGCACGCCGAGCCATCCGCGGCTGGATGCGCGGTATGGGTTCGACCGCATGTGCGACGAGACGGCTCGGGCGGCGGGAAGCGAGGGCAGTGGCGTAAATGCGGTGCGACAGCCTCGGCTGGCGTCGGTGTTGTAGGTGCAGAGAGCGATGCAATCGAGGCCGTATGATCGATGCCGTGTCTGTGCCTGTTTTGGTGAGTGGGAAGCGATGAGAAGCGATGCGAATTTGCAAGAGAGGCAGGGGGGCGAGGCTACAAGTACAAGGTACAAGGGTGACGGGTTCGGATGTGGATTACAAAAGGCGATGTTGGAGAATCGCTTGTCGGTGGAGGATTAGGACGAGCCTATGATTGGTGTTGGTACTGGGCATGGGCTGCCTCGTCGTCGTCATCGTCCTCTTCGTCGTGATTCGCGTGGGAGTCGTTCTTCTTTCTTGGTTTCGGATTGTTCTCCTGATCCAATCTATACCTCGATAGATAGACCCTTAGGACTTCTTCGTAGTTATCGAAACCAAGTACCCTCATGGCGTACAAGATATCATCACCATTGATCGTCTTTCTCTTTTCGGCGGCGCATTTATCCGATGCTTCGGACGTGATAAAGCTGATCAGCTCGCTCACGCAGTCCTGAACGCACTCTTTGGCGTCTTTTGCGATCTTTGCGTTTTCGGGTAGCGACCTCTTCATAATGCGGCTGATGTTGGCGATCGGCAAGTCGGGGGTTGGAAACATGGCCGTGTAGAGTGGATGTGAAGAGAGGTTGGAGAGGTCCAAAGATGTGACTGATGTGGGGGTTGATGTTCCATCTGCAGCGACGGGTTGTGATGATGGCGTACTGTGCGACGATCCTTCGCCCCCAGCGGGTGCGGTTTGTGTAGACATGTTGCAAAGAGTAGAGTGCAAAGATGGTGGTAGGGATGGTGAAAAACTCCACATCACAACGTTTTTTTGCAAGCGCTGCTGCTGACCCGCGGCATCGAATGCAGGGTCTGCGAAAAAAAAAATCTCAAATCGTCTTYTKCCCCCCCCCCCCCCCGCATACTCCCGATTTGGATCCTCACATTCTCACGTGACCCAACCCAACCAACCTCACAGCAACCTCGTTCCTTCAAACCCCACCACCGCAACCTGTGGAAGCCAGTCCCGATCGAACTTCCACACATCACACGGACAGCAAGAGTCTATAGTCTAATGCATTACTGAAAATCCGAACGAACATCGCCTGAACTCGCCAGCCCGGGGGGATAAGGCTACGACTGGGCGCGCTTGTAGGGGACGACGATCTTGGCGACAAAGAGGTTGTGGAGGCGCGTGTCGGGGGTGAGTTCGGGATGGAAGCTGGTCATGAGGATATTGCCTTGCCGCAAGGCGACGATCTGGGAGTCGTGGTCGGGTCTACGGGGCAGATCGAGGCGCGGGTCGCGCTGGCTCGCGCTCGATGCGACCGGCTGGTTGGCGGGCGACTTGGGCGGCGTGACGGGCTGCGGCAGCGTGGCGAGGATCTCGATGGGCGGACGCTTTTGTGCCGACTGCACAGGGTCGGCCGTATCGTAGAGCGGTGGCGCAACGACGATGCGCAGTGCCTGGTCGGCGTTACCGAGCTTGGGCACGGGCGGCTCCGATGCGGTGGATGGAAGCTCCTCCCCCGGCGTAAGCGGTACTGCGTCCGAGGTGGTCAGCGGTGCAGGTACGCCTTCTGGCAACGTGGCCGGATCGATGCGCTTGACGAGGGTGGGCTGGTCGACAGGCACCTTTTCGAGGTCGGTCGGAAGCAGCAACGCATCCACGACGGGCGCACGGATAAAGACGCCATTGAACGGTTCGCTCTGCTTATCGAGCCCGTGGATCTCGAGTCCTGTCTCGAACGAGTCGACCTGCGTTCCGAATCCGTTCCTTCCCACACGCACGTCCACGCCGCCGATGAGCTGCTGCCCACCCTTCTTGCCGCCGCTCGCCTCGCGCGCGAGCATGATCATGCCCGCACACGTACCCCATACGGGCCTACCTGCGCGCACCCATTGACGCAGCGGCTCGAGCAGACCGATGCGCTCGCAGCCGAGCGAGATCGCCGTGGACTCGCCGCCAGGGATGATGAGCGCATCGCACTCGCCCAGCTGCTCGGGCGTGCGCACGAGCGTGCTTCGGATCGTCTCGAGCGGATACAGCGTGTTGAGACGGTTGATGTGCGATGCGTGCTCGCGAAATGCTCCCTGGATCGCCAGCACACCCACGGTGATCGTGCGGCTCGAAGAGGATGCGGAGGGCGAGCCGATCAAGGAGGAAGAGCTGCCGTTGGCGGTGAGCGCGGCGCCCGTGGCAACACCGATTCCAGCCATGATGACGTGACGAGTTCGCAGCAAGACCAAATCGCACGCCTGAGAGATGAGGTGACCGTGATCGAAGAGATGCGAGGTGAAGCGCTGCGAGGAAGGCGGGAGGAAAGGCTAAGAAGTCGAGCTTGGAGTCATCCTTCGAGTGGCCATCCGCAAATGCACCGCTGCTCAGCCAGCGCGAAAATCTCGGCTGAGCCGACATGAAGCGCCGTTCGTTCCGAGCTGTGCCGTTCAGTCGAGACTTAACAGATTGACAGAAACTAAAAAATGTTACATCTGTTGACCCCAACAAATTTAAAATTCCGCGCAAGAAACTAAAAAATGTTACATCGGTTGCCCCCAACAAATTGGAAACTCCGCGCGCTGATCGGCTCGGTCGGGCCTGCGCTGCTGCTGCTTTGGGCTGGTCTTCTGAAGAGCTGAATCGCGCTCTGCGCTCGGATGCTCGAAACGCGCGCCGAGGCTCAGCCCTTCTTCTCCTCACCCCCCATCAACCTCATCTCGCGTTGGTCGCCTTGCTGCAGCTGTCATCTAGCTACGGTAGCTTGCCGGCAAAGCATCCGCATCCACCATGCCGCCGCGCAACAGGACGCTCGATCTGCCCGTCGCCGTCAACGAGTCCATCTCGCTCGACCTCGACCCGCTCCCTCCCGCAGAGGATGTGCAGGTCTTCCTCGAGGCGCTCGCCTACGAGCGTCCCGCCTCCAAGTACTGGACTCGCCTCTCCTCCCAGCTCTTCATCGAAGGTCGCATCGACGAGGCGGTACAAGTAGCGTCCAAGGGCGTCCAGGTGCTCGAATCCTACAAGCCCGCAGAGACGATCCCGCTGCGCGCATTCCTCGCCGCCGTGTCGCTCAACAGCGCGCGCACCGCTCCCAAGCTCATCCTCAACGACGCCAGATACCAGCGCCTCGGCAATCAGCAGATCAAGGACGACTTCTACAGGCAGTCCAACCAGGCCCAATCGCCCGCTACCACGCTCGATCCAAAACAGCACATCAACCAGCTCTCCAAAGCCATCTTCCTCACCACCACAGGTCAGAACGAAGGCGCACTCGTCGTCTTCGATGCCATCCTCAACGCAAACCCCAGGCACGCCCTCGCCCTCCTCGGCAAGGCTTGCATCCTCCTCCGCAAGCGCCAGTACGCCCCCGCGCTCAAGCTCTACCAGAACGCGCTCGAGGTCAGCCTGCTCGTACAGGCAAACGCCAACGAAAACGCAGACATCCTCGGCTGGCGCGGCCCCGACCCTCGCGTCGGCATCGGCCTCTGCCTCTGGGGTCTCGGCCACCACGACGCCGCCAGAAAGGCCTGGAAGCGCGCCGCAAACGTCAACGCCAACAACGCCGCCGCTCACCTCCTCCTCGGCATCTCCAGCCTCAACCTCGCAAAGCAGACCGCACGCCTCGTCCCCGGCACCTTTGGCGCGCACGTAGACCGATCCGAGGAAGAAGCCCGCGAGCTCGCCTACACCGAGGGCATGCAAAGCCTTCAGCAGAGCTGGAAACTCGACAAGAAGAACGCAACCGCCGCCGTCGCCATGTGCGAGTACTTTATCAACAGGGCCGCCCAGGCCGAGAGCCAGCCTGGCTCCACCATCGAGGTCGAGCAGGCCGCCATGGCACACTACGCCACCGCGCTCAAGCTCGGGGAACACGCGATCCAGTATGCAGAGGCGCGCGTCGGCGTCAACCACGCACAGCTCATCTATGCGCGCGCCGCCCACCTCGCCTCCCAGCTCACCATCAACGCCACCCAGCCCGAGCTCAGGCTCCAAGCGCAGCGATACTACCAGCGTGTCGTCGAAGACGTCACCCGCGCCCTCTCCAGCGCCACCGCCGCCAGTGCGCCCAACAGCGCGCAGCTCAACCTCTTCCTCTCCCTCGCCAGTCTCGGCCTCGCTCAGTGCCAGGTCGCCAATCGCGATCCGCTCGCTGCCATCAACACGCTCGACGTGCTCTCCACCAGACCCGCCAGCACCGTCTCGGCTACGCAAACCGTCGAGCTCTCGCTGCTCGCCGCCAGCCTGCGCGCACAGTCGCATCCCGGTGCCACCGCCGCAGAGCGACGCGACGACGCAGAGCGCGCACGCATCATGCTCGACCGCACTCTTCGCCTCATCGAGGCCGCCAAACTCGACGCCTTTGGCCCTCAGGCGCTCTTCACCCAGCCCGATGAGTTGCCGGACGCCACCAAGACCTCGGTGGCTACGGCAGATGCGGCGACCGACGTGCCACCTGCGCTCGCAAAGGCTTCGCTCGCCATCCGCACCGAAGATCTGTCCAAGTCCGCGCTCGAGGCCATCGCCAGTCTGGGCGCCGATCCGCTCACGCGCGTCGAATTCGCAGAGCTGCTTCAGACCGAGGACCTCGCGCGCGCCACCTCGGCGTATGCAGAGGCTCTCGAGCTCGCCAGAGCCAAGGCTGGCGCTAGCGCAGACGACGGCAAGATCCAAGACGACGAGAACGCCAACAACGTCGCGCTGCTCGCCAGCCTCGAGACGTGCCTCGGCGCCGTACTTGCCATGCGTGCCACCGACATCCCCGCAGCGGACCCGCAGCGCGACGAGGAACGCTCCTGGCTGCTGCAGCGCGCCATCGCGCGCCTCGAGTCGGCCGTCACTGCTGCTGCCGACGCCGTGAGTGCGTTTGGCGCCACGGCTGCCTCCGCCACCACCACGGCGAGGCTCGAGGCGCAGCGCACCGTCGACGCCGTCAAGCTCATCGCCTCGTACAACCTCGGCCGCGCCAACGAGGAGGCCGACAACCTCGACGTCGCGCGCCAGGCGTACAATGCGCTGCTCGGCGCGCACCCCGAGTACATCGACGCCAAGGTGCGTCTGGCGATCCTCAGCGTGGCGCACGTGCCCGCCGACGCCGTGGGCGCAGAGGCCGCAGCAAAGATGAAGGCGAGGCGCGATGCGGCGAATGCATTGCTCAAGGAGGCACTCGACTCGGACCCGGGCAATCTTGACACGCGCGCCACGTACATCTGTTTCCTGGCTGGCGAGTTCGCAGCGAGCCCCACGCCGGCCTGGGCGGCGATCAAGGAGTTTACCGCGCGTCTGTTTGCGAGTGCCAACGACAAGGCGGCGCACGCAGCGTTTGGTGGTGCGGCGGCGGCCAAGGCGGCGACGGAGGCGGGCAGGCGTGACGCCCACACGCTCGCGTCGCTCGGCTGGACGTACTACCAGCTGGCCATCCACGCGTCCGGACCGACGGCCAAGGCGGAGCGCAGCAAGAACATGACGCGCGCCACGGATCTGATGGGCAAGGCGCTGGCCGAGGATGCGCGGTGTGCGTTTGCGGCGCAGGGCATGGCGATCTTGATTGCCGAGGATGCCTTTGCCGAGATGGCGGGCGGCACCTCGTTGACGCTGCCCGGCGTGCTGGGCGGGGCGCCCGAGGAGCGACGCAAGAAGAACGCCGACGAGGCGTTTGCGATCCTGGGCAAGCTGCGCGAGGTGCGCGACGAGCCGAGCGTGCACGTGTGCATGGGCCACGTGCTCATGCAGAAGGAGGAGTACGAGCGTGCGCACAAGTCGTACGAGCTGGCGGCGCGCCGCTCGGTGGGGGCGGCCAAGGCGGCGGTGGTGCAGTACGTGGCGCGCGCCGAGTACGCGATCGGGATGAAGACCAAGTCGTTTGCGAGCCTGCAGAGCTCGCTGGCGCATCTGGAGGAGGCGCGCACGCTGCTGATGCACGATCGCGGCGAGGCCCATCCAGAGTGCCGCCAGATCGAGTACAACTATGCCGTGACGGCGCACAAGGGCTTGCAGATGCTGTTTGACCTGCAGAAGGACCGCAAGACGGCGCAGGCGCTGCGCGATGCCATGGCGGCGGTGCAGCGGGTGCAGCCGCTGCTGGTGGCTCCTGCCGACGCGAGCTCGCCGCAGCCGACGCCGCTGGGCAAGGAGGGAGCGCTGCTGGAGGCGGCTCGGCGCGGGCAGCTGCTGTGGATGACGCCCGAGATCGTGGAGCAGCGCGGCAAGTACGGTGCGTCTTCGCTGGTGCAGAGGGCGACGGCGGCGCTGGCGGACCAGGAGAGCTACGAGGCCGAGGTGCAGAAGCACAAGGAGGCGGTGGCGCTGGCGCGGCGCGAAAAGGAGCTGGCGCGCGAGCAGGAGCGCATGCGCAAGGAGGAAGAGTACCGTGCGCAGGTGGAGCAGATGGCAGAAAAGCGCAAGGCGCTGCGCGAGGAAGCGGCCAAAATCGAGTACCTGCGCGAAACTACCCCAGAAAAGGAGCCACGCCGTCGATCCAAGCGGGACGACGTTACATCGGGCGAGGAAGATGCCCCCGATGCGGCGGCGGAGAAGGGTCGCAAGCGCAAGCGTGCTGCGGGCAAGAAGAAGAAGAAGGCTGCCAAGAAGAGTGCCGATTCGAGCGATTCGGGCCTGAGCGACGACGATGCGCTCTTCGGGGGTGCGGCGAGCGGCAGTGAGAGCAGCGACAACAACGACGACGAGGATGGCGACGACGAGATCATCCGTAACGGCGCCAAGCTTCTTGCCGAGGAAGGCGGCGAGGCGGGTGGAACGCGCAGTGGCAAGTCGAGCAAGCTGTCCAAGCTGGCCAAATCCAAAAAGAAGGGCACGCGCAAGTCGGCGGGCGAGAGCGGCAAGAAGCGACGCAAGAGCCTCAGACGTGCCAAGGCGCGCGATACCGACGACGACGACGACAACGACGCGGGAAGTGGCGGAGAGAGCGTCAGCAAGAGCCGCAAGGCAGTGTTTGACGAGAGCAGCGACGAGGATGGCGAGCCGAGCGCAAAGAAGGCCGCCACGCAGAAGAGGACCAAGAAGGCGCGCGTGACCAACGACATGATCGACAGCGACGAGGAGATGGCACTGCTCGATATGGATTAGCTTCTCAATATCTCCCCTCTACTCGAATCCCAATCAATTGTACAAGTTGCTTCTCATGGTGGATGGTAGACACGACGACTGAGGATGCGATGGAGGAGGAGCTGGATGAGAGAGAGTTGAGCACACACGTGATGGGCGTTTGGGAAGGACTCGGTCCGCGGCTGTTCATTCGTGGTTATGACGCGAGTTTGTCGGGGGTTGAGCAGGTTAGCTAATGGACCATGATGATATAAGGTCATCACGATGATGATTGCGGGCAGAGTGATGGAGGTTGGTGGTGGGTGGATGATGGCCGCGGCCTTTCGGAGGTTACGGGCGCCGCAAAGCCTCGGGCTAACCCCGGGCTGACGCCCAATCTAACAAATCCAAATTTTGAGCTTTCAAAGCTTAGGGCGGCGCGCAGTCCTTCTTGGCTGGGAGAGAGAGGGCGCCTGACCAACCAGAAGACGGCGAGCCGAATCGAGTGTGCAAGAGCCCGGTGGAATAAGCGGTGCCGGTTTCCATAAGACCGCGCTCCACTCATAAGATCCGCCCCGCCTCTTTCCTTACCTCCGACCGTCATCCGCATCCACCTCCAACACAACGACGCCTTCCCGCTACACAACTGGATATCTACTGGAACGGAAGACACACGCTACATACTTTGGGACGACATGTTTGATCCAATAGAAGCGGCGGTGGCCGACATCAAGGCGGGCAAATTCGTCGTTGTCCTAGACGATGAGGACCGGGAAAACGAAGGCGACCTGATCATCTCGGCTGCACTCTGCACAACGCGGCAAATGGCATGGTTCATCCAACACACCTCTGGCTTTATCTGTATCTCTCTTACGCCGCAACGTATTGCCGAGCTGGCGATTCCGATGATGGTGCCGAACAACACGGAGAAGAACAAGACCGCCTACACCGTCACTGTCGACTACAAGCACGGCACAACCACCGGCATCTCTGCACACGATCGGGCGTTGACGTCGCGACAACTTGCCGACCCCACACTCGAAGCCAAGGTGGACGACTTTACAAGACCAGGTCACATGAACCCGCTTCGATACACCGAAGGCGGCGTCCGTGTGCGCAAAGGTCACACCGAAGCAAGCGTCGATCTGTGCAAACTCGCTGGCCTACCACCAGCAGGACTGCTGTGCGAACTCGTCGACCCGGACGATGAAGATGGAGGCATTGCAAGCCGGGATGCATGCCTCAAGTTCGCAAGCAAGTGGGGGCTCAAGGTGACAACTATCGAGATGCTCAAGAAGTACAGGGAGGAACACGAGGGAGAATTGCCCAACGATGTGCGTAGTGCCTTGAGCGACGACAAGGCAAGGGGCGTCAAGATCGACGAACAGCAGGTCGTCCCCCCCACCGCAACCGTTTAGGACCCCAATCGGCAGACTTTACTCGCTACATATGTAACATACAATCTCTGCATCGGCGCTTCCGTATGGCTTCATCGATGCGTCCACTTCGCTGCAATCGCAGTCTGACATTGTCGCAAGAGCAGCATACAGTGGGCCCAGGCTGAGGGGGTGGAGAGCGCGGAAGGGCTGAGTCGCGTGACCTAACAGCAGTATGTGTTAAGAATCTAACAATGTGGTGCTGCGCGCGCACCGCTTTTTTGTTCTTCTGCCTTCTCTTCTTTTGGCTCGACTTTGGACAGCGCCGACGCGTTGCTGAGAAGAATCGCAAATCCGAAGCGGCTGCGGAGCTGAGCCTTGACTTTGCACGGACAAAGTGCCACACGCGCCGCCGCGCCGGAGCAACACTTTGGAAAGACGCACGCACTGTGGCTCACTTGCTGCGCTCCACCATCTCTCTGCACCCACATCTGCTCCAAACATCATGTCGGCGCCGATTTTCGCGCAGGAGGCCACGCAGGAGCGTGCGGAGAACGCTCGCCTGAGCTCGTTCGTCGGCGCCGTCGCACTCGGCGACCTGGTCAAGACCACGCTCGGACCCAAGGGCATGAACAAGATCCTGCAGAGCGTCGGCTCCAACGATATCGTAGTCACCAACGACGGCGCCACCATCCTCAAGTCGATCCACCTCGACAATGCCGCGGCCAAGATCCTGGTCAACATCAGCAAGGTGCAGGACGACGAGGTGGGCGATGGCACCACCAGCGTCTGTGTGCTGGCGGCCGAACTGCTGCGCGAGGCGGAAAAGTTGATCGACATGCGCATCCACCCGCAGACCATCGTCGAAGGATACCGCATCGCTTCCGCAGCCGCACTCAAGGCACTCGAAGATACCGCCGAGGACCACGGTACCGACCCAGCCACGTTCCGCGAGGACCTCATGAACATCGCCCGCACCACGCTTTCCAGCAAGGTGCTCAGTGCCGACAAGGACTACTTTGCCAACCTTGCCGTCGACGCCGTCCTCCGCCTCAAGGGATCCACCAACCTCGAGCACATCCAGATCATCAAGAAGGCCGGCGGCAAGCTTACCGACTCGTACCTCGACGAGGGCTTTATCCTCGACAAGAAGATCGGCACCAACTGTCCCAAATCCCTCAACAACGCAAAGATCCTCATCGCCAATACGTCCATGGATACGGACAAGATCAAGGTGTTTGGGGCCCGCGTGCGCGTCGAGGGCACCGGAAAGCTCGCCGAACTCGAGCGTGCCGAGCGCGAAAAGATGAAGGCCAAGGTGGAAAAGATCAAGGCGCACGGCATCACGTGCTTTGTCAACCGCCAGCTCATCTACAACTACCCCGAGAGCCTGCTTGCCGATGCGGGCATCATGTCGATCGAGCATGCCGATTTCGAAGGTGTCGAGCGTCTGGCCCTCGTGACCGGCGGCGAGATTGCGAGTACGTTTGACCGACCGGATCTGGTCAAGATCGGCCAATGTGGTCGGATCGAGGAGGTGATGATTGGCGAGGACAAGCTGATCAAGTTCTCGGGCGTTGCCGCCGGCGAAGCGTGCACCGTCGTCCTGCGCGGTGCTACGTCTCAGATGCTCGATGAAGCAGAGCGATCCCTCCACGACGCCCTCTCCGTTCTCTCGCAGACGGTGGGCGAAACACGCGTGTTGCTGGGAGGTGGATGTGCCGAGATGAGCATGTCCAAGGTGGTGGATGATGCTGCGCGATCCACGTCGGGCAAAAAGGCGATTGCAACAGAAGCATTCGCAAAGGCCCTCCGACAGCTGCCTACGATTCTGGCGGATAACGCTGGGTTGGACTCGTCCGAGCTTGTGGCGCAGCTGCGTGCAGCCCACCAGCACGGCGACAAGTACGCGGGACTCGATCTGGATGCGGGCAAGCTGGCGGATATGAAGCAAAAGGGCGTGCGCGAGTCGTACAAGCTCAAACGCCAGGTGGTCATCAGCGCCACCGAAGCCGCCGAGATGATCCTGCGTGTGGACGATATCCTCAAATGCGCGCCGCGAAGACGCGAGGCCCACTAAGTCCATCCCCCAGCATGTACCCATTCCACAGTGCCAAAAAAAACCAACTTCACCACACAGTGTCTCACAAGTACGATCAAGAGTGCGGAGAGAAGAGAAATGCAATTGAGGGAGTGGGGGGCAAGTGTCTAGTCGCGTTCGGCGAGACGGTCGAGGATTTCGCCAATCTGCGTCTCGGTGAGCTTTCTAAACCTCGTTTCCTCCTGCACCTGCTTGGGCAATCCTGCCGAGTCGGCGCCGTCTTGGATCTGGGCAGCAGCAGCATTGGGACCGCCGACCACGGCGACTTCGAGTTCGCTTGGCTTGAGATCCTGTGCCAGCACGGTCGCTAGGGTGTTGACTGCCAGATCGAGTGTCTGTTCCAGCGACAGACTCGCCGACACCTGCTCGGCCTCGATTGCCGCTGCATCATTCGCCGAGGCTGCATCCGTAGGGTTGGTCGACGCCTTTTTAAACTGCTTTTCCAAAAAGTTGGTCGCCTCGGTCTGTTTCACTCCCGCAGCAGTCGCACGGAAGCCGACAAAGTATCCCGCCGGATCGATCTTGAAGATCTGCGGTCCACGTTCGGCGTCGATACCGACCAGGATCATGCTTACGCCATAGGGACGCATGGCAGCACGCTGCGTGTACACCTGGTTCATGTTCGCCATACGCTTGGCGAGAAGATCGGGAGTAATGGCGTACCCGTACTTGTACTTGAAGTCGGCAGCTTCCATCATCGCCCGCTGCACCTGCGCACGTGCATCCGCTACGAATCCAACACCGAAATCCAAAGTCAGCATTTGCAACATCAAGCACGAGGGTGGCAAGGCTACTTACCAACGCGGCCGGTCATGATGCACCCGATCTCGGGCGTCAGGTTGAAGATGTTCGTCACGCTCGAGGCGTCGATCAACTTGTCCTGAGAGTTGCACATAGACAGGGGAGGAGTGCGTCAGCGTACGATAGCAAGGCAGTGAGGATGAGGCGGGGATGACGCTTACGGGCACCTTCTTCTGGCCGACGACGACGGAGCAGTCCTTGCCGCGCACAGCAATGCTGGTGAGTCCCGCGGTGTTGATCGCCTTGAACGCATATTCCACCTGATACAACCTGCCATCCGGCGAGAAGATGGTGAGGTATCGGTCGTAGGACGAGCGCGACATGGCGACTGGCCTGCTGGTGTGCACTCTGATGTGGCCGCGATGTGTCGAGCTTTCTCTGCTGGGTGCGCTGAGGGCAGAGAAGATAGGGACGCTGGTTGAGGACAAGGCAAGCAGAAGGATGGTGTGGAAGACGACGCGCAAAGTGACACTCTGGCCAAAGTGGGTGTGGAGCAACGGCGCCGCACTGACGACGCGGGTCTGAGCGCTGCTGCGTATTCGCGCCCAAAAGCGCACCTCCTCAGCTCCACCGCCGCTGCTCTCCACTCGATCACAACCAGCCCCACAGCCGCGCATTCTCCAGTTCCCATCCCCGATTTTAGAGACAGCTTGGTCCGATCGATGCACCGAGCCCCGCACGTGATGCAGCCATTTTTCGAAAAAAAAAGTGAGAGGGCTGGCTGCCAAAAGGAGGCAAATTTTTCCTTTTTGAGCTCAAATTCGTCGGTCCAGGCAGCAGGCGGCGATGCATCTCTGTACCCACTGAGTGCTGATGGGCATTCCGCACGACTGGCAAAAAGCAGAAAAATTGCAACTGCAGGCCTCAGAGAAGCGTTGGTAACAGCCCGCCGCCGCCATCGGATTTCGACTTTCTTCCTGCCCACCCACCTGCATCCCCTTTCGCTTCGCCATCACCGCCGTCTCGCAAGTCCAGAGACGCTTGAGCATCATCGTCGACCGCAACTAACGACGTCGACCGACACCACCACCACCACTCGGCAGCTGCATTTCCAACCGTAGCTACAGCATCGGGCTGTCGCTCGTCCCTACTCCGCCGCCATGTCGTCCGCACCTACGCACATCCTCTTCGAGTGCGCCACGGGATGCGCCGTGTTCGAGGTGGCCGCCGTCGAGGAGATCGGCTCGCTCTCCCGCGCCGTGCAGGAGAGCGTGAATGAGGTCAACACCTTTGGCAAGATGGTCAAGCTCCTCTCGTTCTCGCCCTTCAAGAATGCGCTCGATGCGCTGCAGGCGTCGCTCGACATCTCCGAGGGCGTGCTCAACGACTACCTCAAGTCGCTCCTCACGCTCAACCTCGCCGCCGCCAAGAAGAAGAGCGTGGTGCTCGGCGTCCAGGACCGCAACCTCGCCACCTCGATCGTCGGCGAGCTCGGCATCCCCTGCGACACGGGCGACACCGCGCTCGAGCTCATCCGCGGCGTGCGCCAGCACGCAGAGAAGCTGCTCAAGGGCATGGCTGACGGCGACCTCGCAAAGGCACAGCTCGGCCTCGGTCACAGCTACTCGCGCTCCAAGGTCAAGTTCAACGTGAACCGCTCCGACAACATGATCATCCAGGCCATTGCGCTGCTCGATACGCTCGACAAGGACGTCAACACCTTCGCCATGCGCGTGCGCGAGTGGTACGGTTGGCACTTCCCCGAGCTCGTCAAGCTCACCTCGGACAACCTCACGTACGCCAAGCTGGCGCGCTTCATCCGCAACAAGGAGCGTCTGTCCGAGGACGACGTGGAGGAGATGACCGACATCCTGGCCGGCGACGAGACCGCCGCCAAGAACATCCTCGACGCCGCACGCGCCTCCATGGGCCAGGAGATCGGCGAACTCGACATGCACAACATCCTCAACTTTGCCGAGCGCGTCATCAACCTCGGCGAGTACCGCAAGAACATGCACAAGTACCTCATCGAAAAGATGCACCTCGTCGCACCCAATCTCTCCGCCTTGCTGGGCGAGATCATCGGTGCGCGTCTCATCTCGCACGCCGGTTCGCTCACCAACCTCGCCAAGTACCCGGCCTCGACGGTGCAGATCCTCGGTGCCGAAAAGGCGCTCTTCCGCGCACTCAAGACCAAGGGCAACACGCCCAAGTATGGTCTGATCTACCACGCTTCGGCCATCGCCCGTGCGGCGCCCAAGAACAAGGGCCGCATGTCGCGCTTCCTCGCCAACAAGATCTCCATCGCCTCGAGGATCGACTGCTTCTCCGAGACGCCCACCACCAAGTTCGGCGAGGTGCTTGCCGTGCAGGTCGAAGAGCGCCTGGCGTTCTACGAGACGGGCAAGGCGCCGAGCAAGAACTCGGATGCCATGAGCAAGGCGATCAAGGCGATCGAAGAGGCTGCCGGTGACCTGATGGACGAAGACGCCGACGACAGCGACGACGAAGACGCCCAGATGCCCGCCGCCGTCGGCGTCACAGATCCTGCCGATGCAAAGAAGAGCAAGGACAAGGACGCAAAGAAGGACAAGAAGTCCAAGTCCAAGTCGGGAGACAAGGACAAGAAGAAGGACGTCGAAAAGGCTGCCAAGAAGGCCGCCAAGGAGGCCAAGAAGGAGAAGAAGGACAAGAAGGACAAGAAGGACAAGAAGGACAAGAAGAAGTGATTTCCCGCCGGTCCTCCATCTGTTTCCTTTACTGCACTTTCTTTTTCTTTTCGCTGTTCATAGCCTTTTGGTCCTTGCACTCTCTGTACTCTAGTTCTTGTCTCTTTCATACAACCGCCTTTCGCTGCATCCCAAGATGACATGAAGGTGTGAGTTGCCGAGAAGCTTGTGCGTTGTTTTACCGGCCGAGTGGTGCTCCACCGCCACAAACACCAAATGTGGAGTGAGAGGGGCGCCAAAAATGCAACGACCGTGCGCCGACTTCCCCACCTTGTCACCACCTCTCGCTGCCCCTATCCTGACGACCAACAACCTCTGTCCTTCTCCCTGCCGAGGCGAACACGCTCGAGTGGGCGATACGATGATCGCGGATCTGCCCGCTGGCGAGAAGCAGGCGTTCTTTAGCTTGCTGGACGAGTACTTTGCGTCGCGGCCGCACCGGTTGCCTGCGTCGACTGCAGCATCGCAGGGCGGATTGACGGACCGCGCCACGGCGGCAGCAGGCAATGCAGCCGGCGCAGCTGCCAGCGCTGCGGTATCGAATGCGCTGCGTGACCAATTCGCCCGGACGGGGTTGACTAAAGGCCCACCACCTCCCGCTCCATCAGCCAACAAGAAACCCGGATTCAACGTCCCCGCCGGCCTTGTGAGCGGAAAGGTAAGCCCCCAACCCCCTTGCCTGCAGGAACCATACCAGCCATATTGACTCACACTCTTTGTTGCGCGGTGACAGACATTGGGATCGCTTAATTTAGGCTCGAGGACAACGTCCAGTACACAAGTCCCCGCAGCAACACCACAACCAGCAGCAAGGACGCTTCCACCACCAACACGAACAGGATCCAGCGTTCCCGCACCACCATCCGCTGCACCTGTTGCACCAGTTATGCCTCCAGGTACAATTGGTTCAGCCACAGTGCTTTACGAGTAAGCCATACCCCCACCCCTCTTGTTTTTTACGCTGGTCCGAATGTATGATGCTGACGGTTTTGACGACAGCTATGGCGATGGAACGGATGCCGACGACTTGCAGGCGACAGAGGGCGAGACGGTCTGGTTGACCGAAAAGATCTCGGACGACTGGTGGCGTGCCATGTCGCAAGATGGCGCTAGACAGGGCATTATTCCCACTGCTTATGTGCGTCAGCTCTAGCAACCAAGTCGGATCCAGCAGTCGTAATGGTCAGACACGCTCAATCCGCTCGTACGTGCTGTCTCACCCCAGACGGTCAGATCGTGCCTTCGAATGGCTTGAGGCATTCAGAGCGCACAATCCTTTATTGCGTGGAGATCGCAAGCCGTGGTCACGACAACATCTGGTGCTGGACGCATAGCATTGGCCTCGCTCAGCATCGAGGCGCAAAGGATGATTTCGCAGTAGCATGATCGAACGCTTCAGCACGTTTTGCCGAAGAACACAGCGTGGGCCTGCCCTAGCAGCTGCGAAACGGTATTGTCCAAGTCGTCTCACATATCGTCTCGCAGCACCGTCGGAGTCAGCGCATCCTTGCGATGCTCGGTCGACCTGCTTTGCCCTGCTTCCGCTCGCCATCGCTCTCACCTGCTGCAGCAATGTCGGACAATAGCCTCGGCCAAAAGTGCTGCCCGAGAGCACAGCGTGGGCATGCATCTGCAGCTGACCGTGCTACGCCGCGCTTGATAGCATTGTCGATCATCTCGAAACTTCTTTCGCAACATCGTCGAAGCCAGAGTCTGCTTGCGAGGCTCGTTCGATCGTCTCGGTTGCTCTGCTTTGGCTCGCCTTGGCAATGTCGCACGTCAGCCCTGACCAAGGTCTGCGTGTTATTCAGGTCAAACCTCAGCCGTGGCTGTCTTGCTCGTCGAGATCCTCCAGACCTGCCTCGTCGACGTCCAAAAGACTTCTAGGCATTGGGGGTCGGCATCGCCGATATCCTCGATCGCCTCTCGGCATCGGGATCCAGCCTCCGCCTCTCGAGATCGTGGGATCGGCTGGCTTGCGAGTGTGTCACGTGTTGGCCGCATTGAGACAGGCACGGCCACCAGATTAAGCGAAACTCTGAAGCGCTGGCAGTGGTGATGTTCGCAGACAAACCGCCGCAATCTCTCCGCGGGTGTCACGCGGCGTACTGTACTCGGCCAGAGAGGAGGGGATCTACTGAAGAGCGAGACCGCACTCGGGAAGCGCGGCTGCTGCACTAGCTGCCGAGATTGCTCTTCGGGCACAGATTTTGACCCGCCGCAGCCCAGACGGATGGTGCCGAGCTCGTGCTCGCCAAAAACCGTTGCTCCTGTGCGCTTCGCCTAAAGCTACGCTGCTGCATCCATTCGGCTTGCTCGGGTTGCTCGAACCCAACCACGACGCAAGTTTACCCGATATCGAATATGCATTGTTGCTCTCGCTGAGCCTGCCAGATGCACCATCGTCCACACCTGAGCCTGGGTGTTTCGGGCACGTTTCAGAGCCACTTGCAAAGATGAGATGGGAGGGGCGCCAAACACGGGCAACGAGAGCGAGATTCCAGACCATTCGGTGGCTTTTGGTCCGAAACCGGACTGCGATTCGGCACGCACAGCCAGACAGGTAAACAGCCATGACGCGTTTGTTTGGCCGTCTTCGGGAGCGTGTCAGCTCACAGGGGTGGGCAAAGCTGCAAGCGGCCCGTGCTGCCGTGTTGCACCCAGCCCGAAACCAGGCGTATCGGCGTGGCGCTTTGCGATGCTTGGCATCAGTGTTGGCACCAAACACTGCTTCATGGCAGCTGGGCGGCTGCGACCCGACATCTTGCGAATCGGCGGCAGCCCAAAAGATGCGGGCCGTGTTATGTGGTTTCACCATCTTCCGATTGGGCGCTTAGCTTGTGCTGTAGGCCGTGTTTGAGATGCCTTCCGCTCCGACCCTGTCGCGGGACAAAACGTACAGCGCTGTGCCGTGCTCTAGGCTCCGACGGAGCGTGTGGCAGAGCGTGTGGCAGTTCAGATCCAGCCGCTTTGGCAGCCGCCACAAGATACAGCACGCGTCTATCGTGGGCGCTTAGCTCGCCACTCGGAGCTCACCAACGTGGATCTAGACTCGGGCGCTCTCGTGTGTGTCGGCTCGGATTCGACTCCGCTCGTGCGATGCAGTTGCCGAAGAGAGCGTACGTGCAGCATGGCACGAGGCCGAACTGGGGTATTTGGCGAGCTCGGCGTGCGTGCCGATGCAAGAGCGCACCGATCCACGTGAAAGCTAGATCACATCCCCACACTGCCACTGACATTTTGTCGGGAGTCGGTACGATGCTCGGAAAGTTGCGCAAGCATGTGGAGCAGCTCGACGCAGGCAGCGAGCTCAGCCCTCGCGGCTCTTGGTGCTGCGAACGACAAGCGGGCGGGCGGGCGAGGAAGAACGGGGCGAGCCGCCTCGTCATCGCGGACTGGCAAAGTCGGAGGCGTTTCCGACAATTTTCACCCCACTCAATCGGCTCGGGTGTTTGTGGGAGGACGCAGCCACCATGCACTCACCGTCCTGTGATTGCCGACCCAGAATGTCGCTGGCAGTTGCATCTCGTGAGTCGAAGAGCATTCGGCTGTGCCTCGCGAGGCGTGGAAGCCTCGAGACGTCACCACAGCTTCGAGGACCGAGCTACGATTGGCGTGCTTCCCACGCTCGCAAACGCCGAAAATTTAGGCGTCTCGCGACGCCTGTTGTGGCACTCCTCATGACGACGACTGCAAATGGCTCCACTTTATGCGAATCCGACCCAGCAAGACTTTGCGCTGCTGAAGCGAAGGTGCCAACGATGCTGAGGGGAACGCGTCAGTGGCGGGTTGGCGATGATCGCGATGAGCCCGCTGGCGTTTCGGCATTTGGTCGAGGTCGCACCACGATCCCCCATCCAGCTCCGACGCCCAAATCTAGGTTAGCGAGGTCTAAGGTCCATGGACCATCCCAAATTGATGCCATCCGCACTATTACGCGAGACAACATGACCCTCCCCGCAGGAATATGGCTAATCGTAACCACGTCAGCAGCCATCTATGGCGGTCAGCGCCAAGGAGGCATCTTCCCGGCGACAGCCCCTACCCTCGCTTCGGTTGGAAGGGGGGCAGTGCTCGGGCAATCCCTCCGCGATCACCCTGGTCGGCTAGCTTCTTTGGATGCGAGCCCAACGTGCGAGCCGAAGACAAGGGTCGTCATGCTCGCTTCCGCCTGTCCTCCATTCGATCGCCAAGCGAGTGGCACAAGTCTGCACTGCCCGAAAATGACGTTGCCGAATTTTTCTTCTTCTTTTGGCACCAGCCTCCAGCTTCGTCGTCGTGACACCTTCGTCTCTCGCAGCCAGATCGGCAAGGCCCTGATCAGCCGATCTGCCAGTCGCCGTGCGCGCATAGACAGCGAGCGAATCGATTGATGGCGCGCAAGGGCCCTTTAATCGACCATCTCGCAACTAGCGTGGCTTGCGAAACCAAACGTCTCAGAAAACGAGGAGCGAGGAATGTGGCTGGCGAATCCTGGATTCTGGGCCTCGTACACCGGGCTTGCGGTTGCTCGCCGGTCCCCGATCCGCATTGCACCGAGAAGTTGGTATTAATAATCTCGGAAAAGCGGAATTCCCAACTCTGGTGACTTTGGGCTCGAGTTCGCTATTCGTGCCAACTTACAGTAGAGGATATCTGGCGACTCGGCGCGGAGCTGGATCGCTCGCTGCAAATCACTGCACCGGAGATACCATCCTGCGTCCCTTTGCGGAGCGAATCGGAGCTTGTTGACTGGTCAATACTGTCGGCTGCCATGAGCAAAGCCGCGGCAGCAGCAGATTCCAAAACTACGGAGAACAAACTTTGGTCAAGCGACAACAGCCCGTCGCGGCAAGTGGTGCTCACGACACGATCTGCAACGTGGCTGTGAAAATGACCATGCTGCTGCTGGAAAAACGGTCGGTTCGCGGCTTGTTGAGTGGTTGTGCGACTTTTGCGAGGCGATGTTGGAGGACAGCCTGGGTCTTGCGATCGTCGGATCGAAGACTTGGAGCGGAGTGAGATTTTCGAAGGTCCTTGATCCGGAATTGCACCCATCGCGCGCGTTCCCGCAAGTTGGTCCATGGCTGACGAGTTACGCTCAAAGTGTCTTGACATGTGCAGCAGCATCCTTTGGCTCGGGACGCCGTGTGCATGTGCTCCCCGGGGCGTGTGTTTCGAACACCGCTCTTGCGCCGAGGCTCTGCAACAATGGACGTCGCCTATGCAGCGAGGTTTCCGATGGAAAGAAGCTGCCACCCGACTCTCAATGGCAGCGAGTCATCACAAAGGTCGCAAACGTCCGGTGGCATGTGCTCGCACATGTTGCACTGCAAGGGCGAGGAACGCCATACGCCACGCCTTTTGTCTCGTACGACGACGGTATCTCGGCATGGTGTTGGTGGGTTGGTGGAGCCGAGGCACATTGTCCGGGTTAGGGGGCGTTCTACATTGTCCACAAACAGTGGTAAAGCACCGTACGCGCGCCCATCACGTCTCGCTTACATTATATCTGGGCCGCACCCCCACACCACACAGAAGGTCGGCCGACAATTCGGACTGTCAATCGGCTGCTGCACACAATCCAAGGCCTTACTGCAAGCTCATGCGCTCCAGTGCCTGACTCAGATGTCGCATCTTCCGACTTTCCTCGTTTGGCTCGCCTGCACCCAAGCTAGCCATCACAATGGTATTATAATAATAATAAGGCTGCATGTCGCGATGCGAGCCGAGCCTAATGTTGCAAATTCGGCGGTCATGGCCTCAAGCCACATTGGGCACCAAACACTGCGCTGGCGCTGTATAGAAAATCGTCGGAGGGTCCCGCGCGTTCGCGCCGGCCAACAGAATCTTGGCACCGAATTCTGGGCCTGCCGACGAACGGGCGCGGTCAGCTTTCGGCGCGAATGCCGATCTTCTCAGGCAATCATCTCGCCCATGGTGGATGGCGTAGGCATGGCTTGGGAAAAATTTGAACCGAACCTTCTCCGACGTCAATTGTGGCAACCGTTCTCTGCCCGGTTCATGCTGGCTTGCGGAGCGCAAGCGGGTTGGACTTTTTGTCGGATGCTTCCGTCGACGATGACTTTGGACGACCGTGTCAGGTTTTGGACCTTCCTTGCGGCTTAGGCAAAGAGCTGCTGTCGGATGCAAGGGGGTAGGAGCGTTCTGTTGGGAGGCCAAATAGGGCTGTCATGCCCACACCGTTGGTCGCGCGACGAAGCAGCCGAGCCGAGACGTGCAGCCCAGATCTAGCAAAATGCGAGATGCGCTGTGGTGCAGTGCCTTGCAGTGCCGTGCCGGGCTGTAAGCCTGGTTGGGCCGCTTCCGTCGGCACGTTGACTCAGGTCTCGACATATTTGGCCTCGCGATGCTCTTGTACATCCAGTCAACGCAAAGTTGACCGCCCAGCTTCTTCCCCCCCTTCAAGACAGGCACTTAACTTTGTTGCCTCGCCTGCATGCAAGACAAACATCGCCCACTGCCTTTCTGTAGACCCTTTTTTTCGGTTGCATCGCGCCTTCCCTTGGTCTGCTCATGCGTCACCCTCCGGCCGTGTCTTGCCACCTGGATCCTACAGCCACACTCGATCTATCAATCGTGTGTCGCGAGTCAGCAGGTCAGCATGACAGCATGACAGCATTGTAATTCGAAGCTGCCAAAAGTCGAATGACTTGGGGACCCAAGCATAACGTTTGGAGCATAAGAATTGTAGCTCAGAATACAGTAGCTTGGCCCTGGACCACGACTTGCCTCGAAAGCTGTGGTCTCTCCCGTCTCAACGCGACTGCCAACTATCTTTGGCACTTTGAAACCTACAGCAGCTAGCATAAGACGAGACATGCCCGCCCGTCTCTCCGGGCGGCCTAAACTCTAGCTGATGTCTCGTGTGACCCTTCTGCTCGTGCATCACCCGATGCGAAAATCAACTTACAGGCGGTTCCTTTCAGCTCTCCGTCGCTCGCCTCGTAGCAGCAGCAGCGACGCCGACCGCGACCACGATGGCGACGGGAAACCTGCGTGCTTTTCGCGTGTAACTTACAGCTCGGATCGACTCGCTTGCTTAGCGTGGGTGCCTGGATCGTAGCGACCTCGCGCGGGCAGCAGCGAACCGTTGCAGGGCTTGACGCAAGGGCCGTGACACCGCCAGCTTGTCGAGGACCCTCTGTGACTCCGTCTTGCACGTCGATGTTGAACCGAGATAAGCGAAGTCCTCTTGCAGGTCGTTATTTTTGGACCTTTCGCCACCGCTCCCTTGGACCAAGCTCATATCTTTCAGGCCATCTCTACTGCTGTGTTCTATTCGCGGCAACGGGGAGCGGAACGGCGCAGAGAGGAGAGAACCTTTCCAGAAACCGGGTTTGAACCGCCTGCTGAGTCGGGACACGGTATTGCAGCTCACGACACGTACACGAGCCAGCCGGCTGATTGCTGCTGCAGCATCCTCATTGCTTGCTGCTGCATTGGGCAAATGCGGTGCGCTCGCTTGGTCCGTAAACGCTTGCCGGCCCGCGCCGTTGTCGGGGCCACTGCGGGCGATTTGACGCGCCAACAGCAGGGCAGACCAAAGCGAGCGGACAAAGCCGTACTCCGACCTGACGCCCCGCATAGCCGTCCATACCGGCTGCACCTCCTCAATGCATGCCGGAATGTCTACACGTTGAGTTGCCACACCTTGCCGCGGTTCGCCTTGCCGTTGTCGCTTGCTTCCTCCCGGCCCACCTTGGCTCGAAGTGCTCGCTAATTTTTTTCTTTGCGACGGCAGACCTTTCTGCCCTGGCAGTGAGCTCGCCGTATCTCAAACCCCGGAATCTGGCTACCGAGAGGAGTCTTTTGTGGGAACAGGCACACATCCGGGACCCCGGGATCGCATCGGCGGGCGCTCAGGCTGCAGACGGGGTCTCGGGTTGGCCGACTCGATGGCGCGTGAGGATGCACGGCTCGGCTCTGTTGCTCTCTCCGCTGCTGCCCGGATTGCCCATTGACGCCGAGTGCCGATCGCCAGCAAAGACGGGTGGCGCGGTGCGTGTCCAATGCCCTGGACGATTTTCAGAAAGTGACGGCAAGTCTTTGCGCCTGCCGAGCTGAGCAAAAGCAAACGCCGTCCTCGGCTAGCGAGCCAAGCAGCTGCATGCAGACGCTTCCTCACGCTACTTTAAAGTTGCTGGAAATACAATACGCTCTTGGACTGGACACCGCCGTGGGCGTTGAGACCCGAGCCAGCGGAGACAAATTGCGATCCCCGCGAACCACAATTGTGAACAATGGATGGCGGTACCAGCGAGCATGAACGGTCTAGCCCTCACAAGTCAATATGGCTGTCAATGTCACCGGCCCGGGTCAAGCGACACGCAGGACGACAGCGGGGCCCAAGTTCTCGCGACGGAGCGCAGCGATTTACCCAAATTGATTTTTACGCAGAAGCGGGCAGCCGCCACCGATCCGAGCGAATCCGAAAAAAAAAGATGATATAAAATAAAACAAGAGTAGAAAATGACATCCCCGTCGAGGTTCAAGGTGGCGAAGGCTTGCTGGCAGTGCCGTCGCGTTTGCTGTGAAGTGGGCTCGTATCCTGCCAGACACTGATGCCACGAGGTGAGTGCGAAGATGGCATGGACAATCATAGAAAGGTTTTGAGAACCATGTCGATGAGCGTCCGACAACTGAACGCCACACCCTGCACCGAAGCCGGGGAAAAAAAAGATGGACGGGAGGGCTTCTGGGGGAAAAAAAGATGGACGGGAGGGCTTCTCCGGATGCGATTACGAATTCGCAATCGAGGCTACAGATGGGGTTTCAGTGCATGCATGCATTCTTGACTCCGCTCGCTCCTCTTGTTTTCGCGCGGGCCCCTTCCAAAGACCCACGTCAAACCTAGCCGCCGCCCGCGTCCACAACCGCCTTGCCGCGCCTGCAGCCCAACACCACGCCGACCAAATCCAGTTTTCGCACTCTCCTACGACATTGGCCTTCATCCACCGTAAATACGGCAAGCGGTGTTCGTATCCAGCGCTTTCCGGGGATCCTCAGCCTAGGCCTGGTCTTGCTGGTTGACAGGCTCAAGATGATAGATGGTAGATTGCAGGCCGAATATACGGTGTCAAGAGGCAATGCGGCAACAACAAGGCTGCAGGACAGAATGAGGCCCCGGTCACTATGTTTGACCAAAAGTAGGGCCCAAACGCGCAAAAAGGGGAAACGCCCGCGGATTGCCACCGGTTGCGTGCAATCGGATTGCCAAACCAAGTTCCCGAACACGATCCTCGCAGATCCACTCACAGTCGAATTCACATCATCATCACGATCGCACGACAATGCTAAATGTCTCGGGCCGGAAGGGCAGGCGACGGCGCTCTGACACCAGCGCCCACTTCGAGGACCGAGGGAAAGTGGAACGATTGATCGAGTCGGCGCAAAGTCTTGGTGAGTTGCAGTATCGTCTTCACTCGACTTGGTCTGCCCTCGAGATGGAGAGAAATGCAAACCAACAAAGGGCCAAGAGCGAAAGCACAGGTGATGCAGGGTGCTTGGATGCAAATCTGCTTGCCACCAACGCCGAGGTTTGGGCGACGTGCGCGTGTGGCGGCGAGCTGTACCTTCTGCTTGGTTACGAGTCAACCACGCAGGCCCGGCTGCGCGCGGAGGTGGGCGTGCGTGGGAGCGTCGAGCGCACCGCACCGCACCGCACCGCACCACACCACACCGGCGCGCCACAAGGCTGCATACAGCTAGATCTGCATCGCGACAGTTCAGAGGTTCGATTTCTGGAATTTTTCTGGATGCAGCTTCCGTGCTGTCTTTGTCTGCTGTTCTGGCGCGCTTTTTTCGACCTGGCAACTCTGTGGCTTCTGCATGAGGCGCCTCGTGAAGCTCCGATCCCGGACGCGGCGGCTGCGCTTCGGCCTCTGAGCGCGCACTTTGTTGACGGCGAACACCTGCCATGGGATTCTGCATCCTCTCCTCTCGCTTTGGGCTTGACTCGACTCGAGAGTAAGACAAATAATATATAGGATAAATAAATAGACTCATAACAAGAGAAAGAATAAGATTAGTCGCGGGAAAAAAAAAATTAAGATTGGGATTGGAGTTGGAGTTGGAAGTGGAAATCGAATCCAGCCCGAGATGACAGACGGGCGCACCGCATGCTTTTTCTCACCCTCGAGCCCTTGCGGATCGCGCATCAAGCCAATCTGCATGCCACTTTTGGCATCCGACGTGTCTGCCGATGTGTTGCCGAACGCTGGAGAGCATCAGCACCGAAAGCGCCCCCACCCTCTCAGCGCTTGGCCACACCGGTGGTCAGACTAGTTCAACGTCGGGATCGAGGAGGCGGAGGCCCAGGCGTCTAGCTCGCCGTGTCTTACCCTTTGTCTTGGGTAGGTGCAACGGCAAGGGCTACAATGCATGCATGGCCTTGGTTGGGTTTGGGCACAGTCGCCGGCGCTGCCCCAGAGTGTCGCTCGCTTCGCGCGGGTGAGTCCAGCCCCGCCGCCTCCGCCCAGCCACACACACACACACGCACGCCTCCATGCATCCACCCACCCAGCCACGCATCCACATCCACATCCACATCCACTTCTGCAGCTCGCGTATTCAGCCACCTCCCCCTCATGCCGTGATGCAGCTTTCGCAGCTTTTTTTTTTTTTTTTGGTGGATTGGGGGCGGCCAAATTTGAGTTTGGCGCTTGTGTGCCCCGAGCTTGATTCTTGGGTGGCCCTTTTGGGTGTCGGTCTCCCGGCTGGAGTGGCTCCCTTCTCGGCTCAACCGCATTTGAACGGATCGCCCCCGTCTGAGTCGGCCAGTCGCGGCGTCCCATCTGCCGTGCCCAGCAGCCTCGGATGTGCACCCAAAGAGCTCGGGCACAGCCGTACCGGAAGACGCACGCCTGGACGGGGTCGAAGCAACGACAGCACCCCTCTTCGCCTCCTGGCCGGTAAGCATTCTGCGCATCGCACGCCTGCCACCCGTCGACCCTTGGCAAGGCAAAGTGGCTTTCTCCCCTCGCCTCGCTCACTTGCAGCCCAACCACCTGCATATCCTAGCCGCATCCAACACCCAAAGTGGCCGTACTGCCGTTGACCGCTCTCGGCTCGCCCTGCGCATCAGCTGGCTGCGCCGCCCCGCCGCCCAGTGGTTCGGAACGCGCCACTGCTTGGCATCTCTCTCGTCTCTCTTCGGCGGCTTCTCCGTCTCGCCAACGCCGTCGGAAGCTCCGCACACTGCTGCTGCTGTTGCGGTGGCGCCTAAACCTCGCCGCCTGTCCGAAAGGCCGGGCTGATTTCGAACCCACTCGTCCTTCGAGGCGGCTAATGGTGTTGTGGCCCTGCTGGTCTCGCGCTTGTCCCTGCTTGTACCTCTTGCTTCACCACCACTCTAGCCATTCCCTCATCCTCGAAAGTCGGTCGACCGTTCCCTTAAGCACGACCCCAATCTCGTCACGCTCAACAGCTCCATACGGCTCGTCACTTGATATCTCGACCATCTTCACTCTTTTTCGACACCTCTTGACCATAAGCCAGCAGTTACCCAGCCAGTGTCGCCAATTCGACTTTCCATTGCCACCACGTACCACTCTACTCGCATACAACCGTGCGCCAGCTCAGTTCCACCAGCCACCGACTTCCACTTTCCCAAGTCGGCTTGTTGCTACGGCGCTCGCGGCTGATCCGTCGCATCCTCGAAGAGGGCGAGCTTTCCGTCGCATCGGAGCTGTTCCGACACTCGCAACGTCAGGCACTTCCGCTCTTTTGCGCGGTCACCTTCGACGCTACACGCCCTCGTTGATTCTCAGCACACCACACCCTGTCTTCCATCTGCATTCGACTCGATGCGCGTCCGAGGACCTAGCTCCTAGCAGCGACTTTCCACGCCACATTCCGACACCGGTCCAGGTGTCTGCATACGCTTGCTTTGAACGAGGCGCGAGCGCGCGGTCTTGCAATCTGTCCGATGCTCACCTCACTACGACCGCGCTCACCCCCTTTCTTTGACGTCGCCGCTCGCCCACAGCCACACCACATCACCTCGACGCTCCACCCTGCCCACTGCGGCACGCCTGCCTATCCGTCGCAAATGGAGGGCTCTGGCGCCAGGCGCTACACCACGCCTCCTCCTGGACGCCAAGCGCCTCCATACCAGCACACACCTTCGCACTACCTTGCAGATGCAGGACCGCATCCTCTCGAGCAGAGGCCCAGCCCTCAGTCGCGACAGCGCTCCTGGCACCATCCTTACATGTCCACGTCACGCGGTGCACAGGGTCCCAGTCCGCCTGCCCCGCTCGAAGCTGGAGCAATGCCCCTGACGCGCGCTCCCGACTACGGTCCTCTTGATCCGCTCGCCCACGGTCTGCGTCACAACACATCACCGTCCTATCGATCCGAGCCCCTGCATCCTGCGCCCGACGCCAGGTCACGAGCCTCGTCACGCGCAGAGGCGCAACCGCTCAACATTTCGGCACTTCCGACACATCCCTCGCGCGACGTCGAGAGGATCGGAGGCATCGGTCCCAGCCGCAACCGGGGCCGCTCCAGCACTCTGACGCTGCCACACCCCGACACCACTCGTGTCCGAGGAAGCTCCTTCATCGGCGCAAGGCAGCACACTCCTTCGCACGGCCCCGTCCACGTCAAGTACGATGAGCAGTCGCCGCTGCCACCGCGGTCGTGGGACGAGGGCCGCTCATTCCGCGACGGCTACCACAACCATGGTGGTGAGATGTATGCGCACAGGCATCACTCGCCAGGCCTTCGCCCATCGTCGCGAGAATCGCCCATCCTCTTTGCTCCGCTCAGTCCGAGCCAGGACCCTCACATGCAGGTGCCTCGCCGCATTTCGGGAGCCCAGCACGGCAACCCATCTGTCATGGCACGCCCAGGCCAGTATCGATCGAGACCTGGCACGCCTGTCTCTCCGCTCAACATGGAGGGGCTTTCGATGGAGGAGGCTTCGATGCCTTCGGCTTCAGGCATGGCCGTACCATCGCTTCACGGTCAGGGACGTTCGCCTGCCGAAGCACGCGTCCGCAACGACTACTTTGGACCGGCAGCAGCGGCCGACTGGACACGACAGAAGCACAAGAACGGCGACTTGGCCGCCAGCCCTCCTTCCGTATCCTATGCGCCCGGACTTCGCAATGACCCGCGCGACTACGGCTACCGTCCTGCGACAGGCATGCACGGCGAGGCCATCTCACCCGAGTCGGAGATGGCGCGCTACCATCAGGCCTCCTATCCTGTGGGACAGCCTCCCATGCATCCTGCTCGCGCTCCGGGACTGGAACCCATTCACCACCACCCCGGCATGTCGCGGCTGGAGCAGATCGACCGCGAACGATTCGCCGCGGCGCATCATCCGGTCGCCGCGTCGCCAGACACCTATCTCGGTGCTGGCGCAACGCAGGACCATGGCTTCCACGCCGAGTATACCTCGCAGCCGAGGCCGGGATCCGCCGGCACGTATGTGGCCAACGCGCCCCAGCGGAACGCGCCGGTCGACCGCATCGCGCACAGCCGACGAAGGAGGCGACCACCCTATTCGTACTCGTCGATGATCACCCAGGCCATCGCCTCGTCGTCGGAAGGCCGCATGACGCTTCGTGAGATCTACACCTGGATCAGCAGCAACTTTTCGGGGTACCCCATGGCGGGTCCCGACTCGCAGGGCTGGCAGAACACGGTGCGACACAACCTCTCGCTCGGCAAGATCTTCATCAAGAAGGCGCGCACCGCGCAGGACATCTACGACAGCTGCTCTTCCGGCAATCCATCGCAGAGTCAGGCGGCACGTGGCAAGGGAGGCTGGTGGACGCTTCATCCCGTGGTGCTGGCGCAGATCCGTTCGGGCCAGCGTACGCACAACGACGAGTTTGACGACGTCGAGCGCCTGGTCGAGACCGAGAATGCGGCAGCCAAGGAGGGTGCTGTTGCTCGAGTCGCGGGCGCGGCTGCGATGGCAGCGACCTCGTCGGTGTCGTCGGCAGACGGCAGGTCGGCGCCTCGCCGTTCCTCGGCGGAGATCAGCCAGCACAAGACACTCAGCCGACAGCGAAGCTACTCGGACTCGATGGATCCCACTGCGGTGGAGCACCGCCGTGTGGGTCCGAGCCAGCACGCCTTGACCGCGCCGGTGAGCCGCAAGACGTCGATCGGTGCGAGCCGCAATGAGGCAAATGCGCGGACTGCGTATGCACCGTACTCGACTCCGCTCTCGGATCGCAGGATCAGCGGCTCGTCGTCGGACCGCACCCGTGTCGACATGCCGTCGGTGCTGCAGACCAAGCTGGGCGGTGGTGCGAACGATGAGCGAGTGCAGGCGCTCGGGCGCTTTCGTGGACACACGATCGGCGGGCTCGAATCGTCTTCGCCTCGCCGTTCCAACTCGATGCCGCAGGCCGAGATGGATGGGGCGGGCGAAGAAGCGCACGCGCACGTGCTGAGGCGCATGCAGCCGGATGCTTCGACCAGTCCGCGTGCGGCCGGCCGGGTGCGTGCGCAGATGGTGGAGGACGTCGAGATGGAGCCCTGGGCAGCGTCGTCGCGCCCGTCGAGCGTGGTGCTGCAGGAGGCGCGCGAGACGCTCGCCAACACCAAACAGCAGCAGCAGGAGCAGATGCTGCGTCAGGCACACGACGACAAGGTTGCGCTGGCTGACGCACCCGAGGGCGCCGGTCGCATGGCCATCCGGGGTCTTCTCAATAGCTAGCGTACGCCGCCGCGGTACGCAGCCGGACTAGGAGCTACATTTCTGGATATACCTTCAGAGACGGCTGGCGAGTGCCAGCACTTTTATACCCTTTTTTCGCATGGAATCGGAGCATTCGCTTTGGCATCTTGTGCGACCGGACGACTGTGGATGTATGTGATGGCGAAGCCGTGGGTAGGTGTTCGGCTGTGTGAGTGCGAAGATGGAGGTTGAGGAGCGAAGGGGAAGGTGGTATTGATCGGGATTCGAAGCTGTGTATCGGGTGATGCGTGCGAATGGGCGAATTTAGCGATAGAAGCCCGTCAAGCGAGGCGGGGCGAGTTGGCAAAGAGGGCACGTGGATCAACGGAGCGCGGTGATTCGCTGCTGGGCTCGAAAAGCGCTGGGCGTCGACTCGACGGCGAATTTCATTTTCACGGCACCACTGGGCTACAATCATCGACCGTCGAGCATGCGCAGCAAGCGTGGGAGCGAAACATGAGAGCGAGAACGGCAAGGAGGGAGTTCAGTACAGCACCACGGCGAGCCTTCGGACGCTGAGGCTGGGTTCATAGAATGGGTGGGTGTCTCGAGCGGCTCGGGAGAAGCGGCAGTTGAGGGCCGGATTCGCGGATGGGCCGAAGCCGGGCCGTCGGTTGGATTCCCGAAGAGGCAGCTCAGACTTGTGATTGGGCTGGCGGATGAGGCTGCATGTTGGCGCTCTGACTGGAGCGGCGTGGAACAGGCTAGACGAGGGCAGAGATCGACAAGGCGGGTCGCGATGCAAACAGATGTGCAAAGTCGCCAACGTGGGATGGCCTCCCACGTTGCCGCACGGTTCTACGTCCCGCGTGATTCCATGAGCATGCCAAGCTCGGCCAAGACACCGGTCGTGAGCTCTGAGCATGCAAAGCAGGGACGCTCAGAGTTACGATGGTGCCTGGGCTTGTCTGCTTCGGCTGCTCCGAATCCAGACCAAGCTTTGCGAGAGGGCGCGATGTGACAAGTGGAGCGAGCCAGATGCAGTCTTGGCACGTTCCCTTGTCGACCGCCTGCAAATCGAAATTCCCGCTCGAAAGCGAGCAGCAGCAGCGCCTGCTCCTGCTGCATCGGCCTCGCCGCAAAATTCCACACGCCCCCAGCCAGGCGTCATTTTGAGAAATTGTGTTTTTGGTGGCTCGCCTGCAGCTCTGTGTGAAATGCACGCATCGAGGTGCTTGTGATTGATCATGGTCCATGCTCGGCTCGCGTCCTGAGCCGCTTCTGCTTCCGATGCACCTGTCTGTCTTCCTTTCTCTCCCTCGTGCGGCTCTCACTCTCTCTCTTCTTTCTTTCGCCCACTAGGCTCATCCGCTTCTGTTCTGTTCACTGCTGTGGCGCTCCATCGGTGCTTCCGCTGCATCGTGCATTGGCTCCTCTGCGCATCGGCCTCGCCGACCCGTCACCGCTCAGGCCGCCTTTCCGACCAGCTTCTTCGCTCGCCCACTCCACCATCTTCTCGCGCCCTTCCCAAGCCCTTCGTATCTGGCACCCTCGCCAGGATCACCTTGTCTCGTCTGCAGCTGGCGCGCCATCCCTCAGCATCTCTGCCTACGCTGCATCTGATATACACGCACATCCACCTCGGCCTGCAGCCATCTCCGACCGCGACCTTCACGTGAAGCCGCCTACCTAGCCATCCGCTCTGCCTTGCTGCGAGCACAGGCAAACTCGTCTACCTTTCACCCGAGACAGCTTTCACCACTTGTCCTGCTCACACTCGCTCTGGATCCATCGTCACCATGAAGTTCGGTCGCACCATCAAGACCTCGCTCTACGCCGAGTGGGCCGACAAGTACCTCCAGTACTCGGAGCTCAAGAAGGAGATCAAGAACCGCATGGCAAAGAACAACGGCACTTGGACAGACAAGGATGAGGACGAGTTCGTCGCCATCCTCAGCAAGGAGCTCGACAAGGTCTACGATTTCCAAAAGGTCAAGGTCAAAGAGCTCACTGAGCGCATCAAGCAGGCCCAGGCCGAAGTCAACCTGCTCGTCTCGTCGCGTCCCAACTCCTCCACCTCGCTCCCTTCGCGCGCCAACTCTCGTCCCTCCTCCCGCGGCGGCTCCGACACCGAGGGCGAGGACGGATCGCATCGCAAACGCAGAAGCGTCGGCCCGGACGGCAACAACGTCTACGCAGCTCACGACGCCGGCTCCGACGACGAGTTTGACACCGACACCGAGGACAGCGACGCCTACGAGGAGCGCTTCCTCGAGCTCGAAGAGCGCCTCGCCATCATCATCGCAGACGTACACGACCTCGCCCTCTTCACCAAGCTCAACTACACCGGCTTCCACAAGATCGTCAAGAAGCACGACAAGCAGACCGGCCGTCTCCTCCGCAAGGAGTTCGTACAGCACTACCTCTCCTCGCGCCCCTTCTACAAGGAGAACTACGACCAGCTCATCGTCAAGCTCTCCAAGCTCTTCGACCTCGTTCGCACCCGCGGCAACCCCGTCCAGGGCGACTCGAGCGCCGGCGGCAACCAGTCGGCCTTCGTGCGCCAGACCACCAAGTACTGGGTGCACCCCGATAACATCGTGCCTCTCAAGCTCGTCATCCTCAAGCACCTTCCCGTCCTCGTCTTCAACTCCGAGAAAGAGTATCAGCAGGAGGATTCGGCGATCACCTCGATCTACTACGACAACGAGGACCTCGAGCTCTACCTCGGCCGTCTCGAAAAGACGGAGGGTGCAGAGGCCATCCGTCTGCGATGGTACGGAGGCATGGACAACAAGCAGATCTTTGTGGAGCGCAAGACGCATCGCGAAGACTGGACCGGCGAAAAGTCGGTCAAGGCGCGCTTCCCCATCAAGGAGGAGAACGTCAACGCCTGGATGCGTGGCGACTACACCATGGACGAGACCTTCGAGGCGCTTCGCAAGAAGGGCAAGAAGTCCGACAAGGAGATCGACTCGATGCTCCAGCTCGCCAACGAGGTGCAGTACTCGGTGCTCACGCAGAAGCTCCAGCCCGTCATGCGCAGCTTCTACAACCGCACCGCCTTCCAGCTCCCCGGCGACGCACGTGTGCGCATCTCGCTCGACACCGAACTCTCGCTCGTCCGCGAAGACAACTGGGACGGCCGTCAGCGCGCCGGCCACAACTGGAGGCGCATGGACATCGGCATCGACTACCCCTTCGATCAGCTGCCCGCCGAGGACATCGAGCGCTTCCCCTACGGCGTCCTTGAGGTCAAGCTGCAGACTCAGTTGGGTCAGGAGCCTCCGCAGTGGATCCGCGATCTGGTCTCGAGCCATCTGGTAGAGGCCGTGCCCAAGTTCTCCAAGTTCATCCACGGATGTGCCACCTTGCTGCCCAACCGTGTCGACTTGGTTCCTTTCTGGCTGCCGCAGATGGACATTGACATCCGCAAGCCGCCCACTCACCACCTCGCCATCGAACGACCCAGCTCCATGGTGCACAGCCCCGCTGGCTCGTCGCGACCTGACACGCCTGCGTCGCGCTCGAGCCACCAGCCGTACAACGAGCCGGTTTCCGAAGACGAGTTCGAGGCGGGCGACGACGAGGACGACCGCGGGCAGATCATGGCCGACGAGACGCACGAGGCGGACAATGTCGGCATCTCGGCCTTCGACCCGCGCATCCGCGAGGCGAGAGAGGAGCGCGAGCGCAACATCAAGCTGCGCCAGCAGGAGCTCGAGAGCCTGCGCCGGGAGAACCCGGACCGGGAAAACCCGGACAAGACGTCCAACGTGGCTGGCGGCATGCTTGCGGTGGCCTCGGCGGCGCTGGCGACGGAACGGCGGGCGTCGCAGACCAAGTCCAAGGCGGCGGCGCCGTCGCGCGAAGAGATCCTGGCGCCGTCGCATCGGTACGACAACCAGTTCTTCTCCAAGCTCACGCCCAAGAACATCCAGAGGCTCTGGAGGACCAAGGGGTCGAGCCACGAGCACGACGAGGACCACACGGATGCCGAGGCGGACGACGAGGACGAGCGCGCACGACGCGCGCTCGAGGGGCAGGACGAAGAGGTGCCGCGCGGACCCAACGTCGAGTATGTGCGCGACTTCCACGCGCAGCCGGGCAAAAAGGTGAGCGTGCCCATCCGCATCGAGCCCAAGGTGTACTTTGCCAACGAGCGCACCTTCCTCAAGTGGCTCGAGTTCAACGTGTACCTCTCGGCGCTCGCGGTGGGTCTGCTCAACTTTAGCTCGCCCGGAGACCGTACGGGTCTGATCGCCAGCTCGTTCTTCACGATCGTGGCGCTGGTGGGCATTGCGTACTCGGGCGTCATCTTTGTCATCCGTGCGCTCAAGATTCGCAAGCGCGAAAGCAGCCACATCTACTTTGACGCGTACGGGCCCACGATCCTCTGTGCGGCCATCCTGTCGGCGGTGGTGGTCAACTTTGTCCTCCGGTTCACAGAGAGCCACCAACATCGCAACCGGCGCGGCGTGCTCAACTGATGCGCCCAAGCCGGCGTGCGGATAGAGCGGCAGTCTTCTGGTTCCGGTTTGGCAATGCGTGTATATAGTCGTCTCGAGTGTCTGTCATTGCAAGTCGTTTTTCTCCCATGGCTTGGTTGGTGCAGGGGAGGATGGACACGGATTTGGACGGGAGATGGATGGCATGAAGTGAGATTGCAGAACACGAAAGGGAATGCAGAGACGGGGAGGGAGCTTTGGTTCTACTTGAGACGCTTTTTGGAAGTTTCGACGTGCTTTCGGAGACGGCGACTCTTCTCTCTGAGACTTGCGTTCTTCTTTGAGCGGACGGACCAGGATCTTGCGATCATCTGGAAGTTTTTGGTCTTTTGCTTTTCGCGGTTGGTGGAGGAGGATTCCTTTTCCTTGTTCTTCTTTCCCTTTTTGGAGCCGTACTTTTCGCGGTCTTCTCGGCCCTTTTCGATGGAAGCCATACGGTCCTCGTACGTTGCCTTGGCCTTCTTCCTTGGGCCAAGAATATCGCCTTCGTCGACAAAGTTTCCTGCGAGCGATGTAGTTCGCTTGAGGGACTTGAGTTCTTCGAGTTGACGCTTGGCACGGTTGCCGGCTAGACCGCCCTGGGCAATCGCTTCTTCAGCTGCGGCAATGCGCAGTTCAGTCAGCTTGGCAAAGTCGGCGGGGGTGAGGATCTTGGTGGTAGCCAGTTTGGAAATGTGCTGCTCTTCGGCAGCTAGTTGCTGCTTGAGCTCGGAAGCGCCAGTGGTGGTGTCGTCTTCAGCATCGGAATCAGCAGCTTCGGCTTCGGATTCAGAGTCGGAGGTCGCTACGTCTTCGCCTGCGTCTCGACGAGCCTGGCGGGCGGTGTGGCGTTCGAGCTTGGCGCGCTTCTTTTGACGCGACTCGCGCGCGGCGATGAGACGTTCCTTGACCGTGCACTTGCGCTTGCGCGTCTCGTCGTCATCATCCGAGTCCGAATCCGAAAGACGCAACACACCGTCTTCATCATCACTCGAGACGTTGATCCATCCACCTTCCGACTCGGCATCCGAATCGTCCGAATCCGACTCCTCCTCCCAACCCTCCCAGCCCTTGTCGTCGGCATCCTCGCCATCGTCTTCACCACCCTTGCGCTGCTCTTCCTCGAGATGCTTCTCGAGCAGATCGATGCCCTGGATTCCGTGCACCTCGTCTTGATCGACACCGAACGGCGCGGCCGCTCGACCCTCTTGGACGGCAAGCGCACCCATCTTTCCGCGCTCCTTCTTCTTGAGCATGGCCGGGTTGACCTCGCGGTAGAGAGCGAGCAGACCGCGCGAGGCGGCACAGACGCCCTTGTCCTTGCTCTTGCGATAGCTGATGAGGTCCTCGAGCAGCGTCTCGTCCATAGCCCATGGCTGGCGCTTGCAGATCTCGCGGATACTGTTGATGCCCGCCGCGACGACCTCGGAGCTGACTCCGGGATGCACGAATGCGTCGGAGAGCTTGCGGACGACGGGGGTGATGACGTCGGGCGGCGTCTGGTCGTGCACGCTCTGTGCGAGCGAGACGAGGATGTGGGTGATGTGCTGCTGGTGCGGAGCGAGGTATTTGACGACGTACGAGTAGAAGCTGAGCACGCAGAGCTTGTGCGCGCCCATGACGCGGCTGAGCAGCTGCATGAGGCGGATCTTGATCTCGATCGTGTGGCGCTTCTCGCGATCGCCGCGGCTGAGGTTGTCGAACAGCTTCTCGCCAAAGTTCTGCGCGTCGTTGAGCAGGTAGAGCGCAGCAAAGTTGCCCGTATCCTTGTCGCTGCCGTTCAGTGCGTTTTCCGCCTTGGCCTTGCGCTTCTTCTTGGCGACGGCGGCAGCGGCGCGCATCTTCTTGTCGCCGGAGCGCGTCTTCTTGTTGACCTTGCGCGCGTGCATGAGCGCATCGACATCCGGCCCCTCGTCGTCGTCCGAGCCGGACTCCTCGGCGTCGTCTTCGGCCGAGTGGAGGTCGCCGAGGAAGAAGCGCACGGCCGACGACTGGACGCGCGGATGCGGGTGGAAGCAGCCGAGCGCCAGCAGCGAGACGGTCTTGCTGTCGGTCCAGATCTGCTTCTTCCACAGGTTGGCGGCCAGACGCACTGCCCAGAGCGCCTCGGTCTTGCCGGCCGACTGGCCCTTTTTGGGAGGAGGCAGGGCGGAAGCACCGGAGGAGGCATCGATGCCCTTTTGGACGATGCCAAAGAGAAGGCCTTGGACGACACGGTTGAGTCGGTGGTTCTTGGACTTTGCATTTGCGTTCTTGATGTCCTGGAGGATGGTCGCCTGTACCGACGTCCTGACGGCGGCCGAGGTTGTGACGCTGAGGAGCGGGAAGAGGGTCTGGAGGAGCTGCTCGGAGGTGATGACGTCGCGGTTGCGGAGGAGGATCAAGCTCCGGAGGCAGCTTGCGCGGATGTCGGGGCTGAGTGCGGCGTGGTGGTTGAGGAGCAAATCGGAGAGGTGGTCTGGCAGATCACGCGTGATCTCTGGGTAGGACGGAGCGAGCTGGGTGACAAACGAGATGAGCGATACAAACTTGCTCGCCTGGTCCTTGTTGATGCGGATGCCTGCGGAAGCGATGGCGAGGCCGGCGTCGAGGTCGGAGGCAAAGATGCTGCGGAGCGACTGGTAGTGGTTCCATTGTGCGGAGAACTCCTCGACGTATGCTTCGGGCTGACGCTTGAGCAGGTTCTGGAGTGCGGGGAGGTTGTCTGCGTTGAGGAGACCTCGTGCGCGGCTGCGGTGGACGAGGCCGCCCTCGTTGATGAGCGGACTGGCCTTGACGACGGCCGGGGATGTTGTTGGCGGCATGGTTGCCTTGCTTGTCGTCCGAGACCTGCTTTGAGACGACGATGGTGGTGGGATCTGAAAGCAGAGTCGCCACTGGTGCCAGAGTTGGTGAGAAGTGGTTGGCCTGGCCTTGGCTGGAGTGCCGCCTCAAAAGCCAACGCAAAAGCAAAAATTTCGGACTTTTTTTTTTCCTGCTTCTGCATCGTCCTTTGAGGCCGACCCTGAATTTGCTGAAAGCCGCCTGCTGCCCGCTTTTTTTGGCGTTGCCCCTCGGCTCGGAAGACGGAAAAGGCGAAAAAATAAAAATCCGAGCGGGGCAGCAGCAGCAGCAGCAGGAAGAAAGTTTTGAGAATTTCAAAGCACAGCAGAAGCAAAGGACCCTGACGTGACTTTTGGTGCAACCACACAAAGACAGGCTGTCGGGCGAGCAATCACATCTTTGCTTCCGCTCTCGACCATCCAATCCTCACTTACAGTCAAGATGGACGACAACGACGATGGGCTCATGCTCAACTTTGCACCTGCAGCAGCATCGCCAGCAGGTGCAGCAAAGCGTCCCAAGCAGACCGCCAAGGCACGCTTCGCGCAAAAGAGGACCGCACAGCAGCTCAGGAGGAGCGAGGCAAAGCAGATCGCGACGACACCCAATGGGAATGCCACTCCAGCACCAGCTGCACCGTCCTCTTCTCGTACCGTGGCCCAGAAGCAGAGGGTAGAGCCACAGACTGCAAGCGCTCCTGCTGCTCCTGCTCCCATCCTCCCACGCTTCGATCCTCGCTCGGCGCCTTCTACAAGCAAAGCGGCAACGTCTGCAGCGGCTTCGTCGCGCAAGGTCAAGCCATCGGCACCCGCTCAGGTACAATCAGCTCCGAGCGCAGGACCGTCATCTTCGAACCCCAAATCGGCCAGCGGCGGTGTCGTCAGTGCGCTCTTCCCCGCACACGGAGTCATCGAGGATCCCAACACGGCCCTCCTGCCCTTCCAACGCAAAGCATACGACCCCACCAACGCACCCTCGGCCGCGTCCAACTTCGCCGAGCTCGGCCTCGACCCCTTGCTTGTGTACCACCTGGCGTCCAAGATGAAGATCGGCTCCAATCCCACCTCGATCCAGCAGGCAGCGCTTCCGCATCTCCTCCACCCGGGTCTCGACCGCGACATCCTCATCCAGGCTCAGACCGGTTCGGGAAAGACGCTCACCTACCTCCTTCCCATCGTCCAGAGCCTCTTGCCCCTCTGCGAGGAGTCCTTCATCGACAGATCCGTCGGCACGCTCGCCATCATCCTCGCTCCCACCCGCGAACTCGCCAGGCAGATCTACGAGGTGCTCGAAAAGCTCGTCTCGCTCGCACTCAGTCTCAAGGAGCAGAAGCAGGATGATGACGGTGCAGTGCGACGCACGCGCTGGCTCGTGCCCGGCTTGCTCTCAGGTGGCTCCACCAAGAACCACGAGAAGCAGCGACTGCGAAAGGGCTGTCCGATCCTCGTCTCCACCCCAGGAAGGCTGCTCGACCATCTGCAGAACACGTCGAGCTTCGACGTGGGCAAGTGCAGATGGCTCGTGCTCGACGAGGCCGATCGCCTGCTCGAGATGGGCTTCGAGGAGCAGCTCACCGGAATCGTCCGAGCTCTCGACGGCCGCCGTAACCTCGCATGCACCGCCGCGCGTCACGCCATGCCCGGCTTCGAAGAGGCCACCGCCCCCGGAGATGCGGACTGGATTGCCGACTCGGATGTCATGGACACATTGGGTATGACGTGGTGGGCGCATCCGAGGCGCGTCGTGCTCTGCTCGGCCACACTCGACGAGAATGTTCAGGTGCTGGCGGGCAAGACGCTCATCAACCCCAAGATCGTCCGTGGAATCAAAGACGATGCAGAGCCCACCAACGATGCCGCCGATTCTGCATCGCCCGATGCTGCAGCAGACCAGGCGAGCAAGGCGGACAAGGAGCCAAAGAAGTTCGCAGCGCCCGCGCAGCTCGCGCAGAGCTTCGTGGCGACGCCTCCCAAGCTCAGGCTGGTGACGCTTCTCTCCCTGCTGCGTGCGTACATTTCGCGCGCACGTCGTCAGTCCGAAAACGCCGACCCGGCCCTGCGACAGGCAGGCGCTGGCCGAGTCATCGTATTCATGAGCTGTACCGACTCGGTCGACTTCCACTACGCCGCTCTGGGCGGTGCCAAGATGAACGCCGACGAAAACGCGCCCGATGCCAACGTCGAGGTGGAGGACGAGCAGCTGCCGGCGCATACCAACTCGGAACTCATCCCGGGCGTACCCATTTTCCGACTGCACGGTTCGATGAGCCAGCAGGAGCGTATTGCGAGTCTGCGCGGCTTTTCGGGCAAGAAGAACGCCAAGGATGCAGCGCCGGTCGGCTTCCAGGGCAGCATTCTGCTGTGTACGAGTGTGGCTAGTCGAGGTCTCGACTTGCCGGATGTGGGGTGTGTGATTCAACTCGACCCGCCCACGGAGGGGGGTATCGAGGAGTATCTGCATCGCGTTGGTCGTACCGCACGTGTGGGACGACCCGGTGAGAGCTGGCTTATGGTTCTACCGCAAGAGCTTGGATGGGTGGACAACGTGCTGGAAGCCAATATGACGATTCAAGCCACTGTGGGTGACGATGCAGTGGTGGAGTCTAAGAATCAGGGTCAGGTCAAGAAGATCAGTCCTGCTTCGATCGAGGTAGTCTTGCAGCAAGGGTTTGGAGGAGCGTCGGGGACGTTGGAGTACCAGTCTCGTGCCACTGGGGTGCAACTAGCCTTTGAGCGATGGGTGATTTCGGGCGAGGGGCCGAGTTTGTTTGCACGCAAGGCGTTTCTCTCGCACGTTCGGGCGTATGCCACGCACTCTGCCGACGAAAAGCAATACTTCAACGTGCGCGCTCTTCATCTCGGTCACCTTGCCAAGGCGTTTGCCCTCCGCGAGGCGCCTCGCTCTCTCGGAGCCAAAAGCGCCTCCCTCGCAACAGCCTCAACCAAGTTCGAAGCAAAGACCGTTTCAACGGGAGACAAACGCGCACGATCCGATTCAGACTCGGATTCAGATTCGGATGATGAAGATGGGGGATCGGATTACGAGACGCGCGCCAAGCGCAACAAGACCGACGGCTTCGAACTCGACAAGGCTGCACTGGCCAAGCTTACGGAAAGCATCGTTGCAAATGCCGATGGATCGAACAGGAGCAAGAAGTTGGCCAGGGAGGCAGCTAGGGCCGCAGCTGCCGCGGGTATCGCGGGTGATAAGGCCAAACAGACAGATGCAGAGGCTAGGATGTACGCCAAGGTCAGAGCTCTCGGCAAGATGAGCAAGAAATACGGCGTGCTCGGCGCACACGGCGCCGACGAGTTCCAAATCGCCTAGCCCCCCTGCGGAATGGCGAGAATGCAATTGTTCATCCTGTGTAGCAATGTCTGTCGTGGTAGCCTGTGCATCGACGGAAGGATGTGCACCGTGACGTGAGTAGGCTCACTCGTCCTTCTTGGGCGAGGCGAACTCGGGGAGCTTCTTTCCGTTCTTGTCGATGGTGGTGGTACCGATGAGAGCGATCTCCTGCTTTCGGCGCCAGGCGTACCAGTGCGACAGGCAGCCCGTAGTACCTCGAGCCGCCAGCCTAACGATACCCCAAAGCGAGAGCGAGCTTGATCCACGTCAGTTCTGGGAAGATATCGTGATGTGAGGGCGGGAACTTACTCGGGGTAGTTCTTGATGTTGCTGCTCATGGTCGAGACGAGCACTGCGTTCATGCAGTCGATCAGAGCGAGCTCCTCCTCCGTCGTCTATCACAAGCGCATTGCAAAACGCTAAGCTTCAGCGCGCCGAACCTGGGCAACTTGGGAAGCGAATTCGTGCTGGTCAGTGTAGCTTACCCAAGCATTGCGTGCGCTGTCAAGCAGATCAAGGAGCATGCAAAGGCTGGGTGGTCAATAGACGAGCTTCGAGATGACAGGCTTCGTTGACTTACGTTCCAGTGGTGCGCTTGCGCTTGGTAGGGCTGGCATCGCCGAGCTGGAGCTTGACCTCCATCTTGGCCTCCTTCTTGGTCTGCTTCTTGGCCTTCTTGGGGCTCTTGACGTCGACGTCGGTAAGCTCGTCGACCTCGGTGTCGCTGTCGTAGAAGTTCTTGACCATGGTGGGTAGTATCGATGTCGGGATAGTGATGTAAGATGTGCTATAGGCTGTTGGGGCTGAAGTCGAGTGGGAGTAGGATGTGGAAGTGAGTGACGAGCTCAGTCGCAGTCGGGCGGGGTCTTATAGCTTTGAGCTCGGGTTGCGGACCGCTCCAGGAGGTGCGGGTAGCGTTGAAAGCGGATCGAGGTGCGGAAAGGTGCGGGAAGCACTCGCCCGCTTTTCCCCCCACGCTCAGCGTAGCTCAGAAGCTTGATCATAGCCGGTGTCGCACAAAGCCATCTTCGCCCGCCTCGGTGCGGAAGACGACGACAGCTGGCGATGCGGGATGCACGAGTGCGGGAAGGCCTTCACCTCGTTTCAAAGTGTTAGACTTCGAATTCATCTCCCGATTCAGCAAGCTGGCGTGGTGATCGGGTTCGATCTTACTCCACGTCCATTCCCCGCACCTTTGACCCTCGGGGCAACATTCGGGGCAACGCGCGGGGCAGAGTCAATCACGCTGATAACGACAGACCTGCCCTGAGCTCTAAAGGATGAGTGTAAGTTAGATGACTCGACCAGCTTCCATGTCTAGTAGCCAATGGACGCTAGTAGCCAAAGGACGATGGCTAGCAGGCTTGGCCAAGGCGCGGAGTGGATGAACTGGGGCAGGCAAAAGCCGGCGTGCGCCCCTAAGGGGAAGGCTGGGGCTGCACCTTTGGCCGCGGTCTTTGGTCATGCACGCTGCTGCCAAGTGAGATCGTCGCACACGGATCGGACTCGTGCATGTCGAGCGCCAGACGTCGTCTACCTTACACTCATTGCCGGTCCTCATGAATCCTGCAACAATGACTCCTCCGACAATGACATGGGAACAGGTTCAAGAGCAAATCAAGGCTCTCAACCAGCGAGCCGATGCGCTCTCCCAGACACAGCCCTATTATCGCTGCTGGGCATGCGACCGGGTCTATCCTGACTACCGCGAATACTCGTCTTGCAACGGCGTCCATCACCAAACGCGAAATTCACGATGCTCCTTGGTGAAGGCCGAAGGGTATCAAGTGATTGCGCATCTAGCGAAGGAGCTGCGCTGAAGCCATCGCTACAGAAGCTAGCGAGCTGAAGGGATGTCGAGCACTCTGAACAACTCGAATCAGATTCGCAGCTCAGACATCATTCACGATTGAGTCGGTTGGGCCCATGACAGGGACGCAGCGAGCGATAAGCGTGGGTGCGCGCGGATCAGCTTCCAGGCGCTGCAGCCTCCAAACGTAATTTAGGGCTGCGATTTCAGAAGAAAATCCGCGTTTGAAATAGAGCTTTGAGGCCGACCGAGTCACTCGCCCGTCACAGCGCTCGAAAGGCACAATCTCAGACCCAATCAGAATCAAACTTTGCACGCACCGCAGCGCCAGACAGCGAAAGCGCAGCCAATCAGCGAGCAGCATTTCGGGGCGGAGAGAGCGGGCACCGACCCAAAAGTGATCGACCGGACCAGCTTGGGGCGATGGCATCCACATCATCTCGGGTCGGATCTGTCTTCCTTTCGATGTTTGACATGTCCATGACAGCTGGCGTTGAGATGCACGTGCGACAGGGCCAACCGAAACAGTGGCAGGACCGGGATCCATGCACGGAGCAGGGAAGGGAGAGGCAAGAGCGAGGAGCGGATCGTCTTCTTCCAGACAAGAAGCCGGAGCAAAAACAAAAGCAGCGGCAGCGGCAGCAGCAGCAGCAGCAGCAGAGAGAGATTTTTTTTTCTTCTTCGCTTCTGCGGCAGTCACGGATTTTTTCTCTCTTGCAGCACTCTGACTAGGAATCCGAGTCAGCGCGGGCAGTGGCCGCCGTCCGGATATCAGTCCGGCTTTGGTCTTGCTATCCTTCCCCCCTCCCTCCATCCTCCAAGAACCATCGTGGCAACTACCCCGGAGATCGGCAACGCAGCAGACCCTGGCCGCGGTCGTACGCACAGATCCACTCCTACTCCCTCCATCTCGCATCTCGCATCGAGGTTTCCGCTCCCCGCTCCCCAGAGTCGCACAAACGGTGTCCTGGTATCAGAGATAAGATAGCTCGACGAAACCGCAAGCGGTGGTGACAAGCTCCTCGAGTCGTTCTCTCGACAACCATGTATCGAAGTGTGCGAGCCTTGTCGCGAGGCGCCAACTCGGCCGCCTCGCAGGTCGCTTCCACCTCCAACCTCAAGCTGCCCAGCGTCGCTCGCAGCCTTCACAGCCAGGCCGCAACCGCCTCGTTGCACCGCGCCAGCCTCGCAACTTCGGGCACCAAGATCTTCCGTTCGCGATTCTCCACATCCGCCCTGCTCAAGGAACCCGCGCCCACCGCCGCCGCCAAGGCCGCCGTCGAGGACATCCAGCCCGCCGCAACCGGCCTGCAAAAGTGGAGCAAGTACCTCCCCAAGGTGGAGCGCTCCGACGTCAAGAAGGTCCTCCTCGTCGGCTCCGGCGGTCTCTCCATCGGTCAGGCCGGCGAGTTCGACTACTCCGGCTCCCAGGCCATCAAGGCGCTCCGCGAGTCCGGCATCGAGACCATCCTGATCAACCCCAACATCGCAACCATCCAGACCTCCCACCACCTCGCAAGTCAGATCTACTTCCTCCCCATCTCCCCCGAATACGTCGCCTACGTCCTCGAAAAGGAGCGCCCCGACGGCGTCCTCCTCACCTTTGGCGGCCAGAGCGCCCTCAACGTCGGCGTCAAGCTCGACGAGATGGGCGTCTTTGACCGCCTCGGCGTCAAGGTGCTCGGCTCCCAGGTCGACGTCCTCCGCATGTGCGAGGACCGCGACCTCTTCGTCCAGGCGCTCGACCAGATCAACATCCCTGTCGCAAAGTCAGAGGCCGTCTCCACCGTCAACCAGGCGCTCAAGGCCGCCGCCGAGATCGGCTACCCCGTCATCGTCCGTGCCGCCTATGCGCTCGGCGGTCTCGGCTCCGGCTTCGCCGACAACGAGGACGAGCTGCGCGACCTCTCCGCCCGCTCCCTCTCCCTCAGCCCCCAGATCCTCGTCGAAAAGTCGCTCAAGGGCTGGAAGGAGTCCGAGTACGAGGTGCTGCGTGACCAGGAGGACAACGCCATCATCTGCTGCAACATGGAGAACTTCGACCCGCTCGGCATCCACACCGGCGACTCGATCGTCGTCGCTCCCTCCCAGACCATGTCCGACGACAACTACCACATGCTCCGCTCCGCCGCCCTCAAGGTCATCCGCCACCTCGGCATCGTCGGCGAGTGCAACATCCAGTACGCCCTCAGCCCGGACAGCCGCGAGTACCGCGTGATCGAGGTGAACCCGCGTCTGTCGCGCTCGTCGGCGCTCGCCTCCAAGGCCACCGGCTACCCGCTCGCCTACACCGCCGCCAAGCTCGCGCTCGGCTACACGCTCCCCGAGCTGCCCAACGCCGTGACCAAGACCACCACGGCGTGCTTCGAGCCCGCGCTGGACTACGTCGTCACCAAGATCCCCAAGTGGGACCTCAGCAAGTTCCAGCACGTCAACCGCGAGGTTGGCTCGAGCATGAAGTCGGTCGGCGAGGTCATGTCCGTCGGCCGCACCTTCGAGGAGTCGCTCCAGAAGGCCATCCGTCAGGTCAACCCGGCCTACGACGGATTCGACGCCTACATTGCGCCCGAGGACCTCGACCATGCGCTCTCGGTGCCCACCGACACGCGCCTCTTTGCCATCGCCTACGCCATGCTCGTCAAGAACTACGACGTGGAGAGGCTGCACGCGCTCACCAAGATCGACCGCTTCTTCCTCTACAAGCTGCAGAACATTGTCGACATCAACCGCCAGCTCGAAGCGCTCGGCTCGCTCTCGGCCGTCGACAAGGAGCTCATGAAGCTCGCCAAGCAGCGCGGCTTCTCGGACAAGCAGATCGCCAAGCTGACCAACTCCAAGGAGCACGAGGTGCGCGCCCACCGCAAGGCGTTCGGCCTCACGCCGTTCGTCAAGCGCATCGACACGGTCGCCGCCGAGTACCCGGCGCAGACCAACTACCTCTACACCACCTACAACGCCTCGACGCACGACGTCGAGTTCGACAACGACGGCACCATGGTGCTCGGCTCGGGCGTGTACCGCATCGGCTCGTCGGTCGAGTTCGACTGGTGTGCGGTGACGTGTGCGCGCAAGGTGCGCGACATGGGCCACCGCACCATCATGGTCAACTACAACCCCGAGACCGTCTCGACCGACTTTGACGAGGCGGACCGCATGTACTTTGAGGAGCTCGGCTTCGAGCGCGTCATGGACATCTACGAGCTCGAGGGTGCGCAGGGCGTGGTGGTGAGCGTGGGCGGTCAGCTGCCGCAGAACATTGCGCTGCGCCTCAAGGAGACGGGCGTCAACGTGCTGGGCACGGACCCGCTCATGATCGACTCGGCCGAGGACAGGCACAAGTTCTCGCAGATCCTCGACAACGTCGGCGTGGACCAGCCCGAGTGGACCGAGGCGACGAGCGTGGACAAGGCCAAGGAGTTTGCCAACCGTGTCGAGTACCCGGTGCTCGTGCGTCCGTCGTACGTGCTGTCCGGTGCGGCGATGAACGTGATTTGGGACGAGTCGACGCTCGAGCACCACCTCACGGCGGCGGCCGAGGTGAACACCGACTACCCCGTGGTCATCTCCAAGTTCATCGACAATGCGCAGGAGATCGACGTCGACGCCGTGGCGTACAAGGGCGAGCTGCTGGTGCACGCCGTGTCAGAGCACGTCGAGAATGCAGGTGTGCACTCGGGCGATGCGACGCTGGTGCTGCCGCCGTTCTCGCTGGACCCGAACGACCTGGCGCGTCTCAAGGTGATTGCGCAAAAGGTGGCCAAGGCGTTCAACATCAGCGGACCGTTCAACATGCAGGTGATCCGCAAGCCGCCTACGGAGGGCGAGACCGAGGCGCCGCTCAAGGTGATCGAGTGCAACCTGCGTGCGTCGCGCTCGTTCCCGTTCGTGAGCAAGGTGCTGGGCGTCAACTTTATCGACATTGCGACGAGCGCGATTGTGGGCAAGGACGTGCCGGAGCCGGTGGACCTCATGGCTCAGGAGCGCGACTATGTGGCGATCAAGGTGCCGCAGTTCTCGTGGACGCGTCTGGCGGGTGCGGACCCGTACCTGGGCGTCGAGATGGCGTCGACGGGCGAGGTGGCTTCGTTCGGCAAGGACCTGTACGAGGCTGCATGGGCGAGTATCGCATCTCAGACTGCATTCCGCGTTCCGCAGGCCAACACCGGTGTGCTGATGGGCGGTGACATCAGCAAGGAGCAGTTCCCTCGTATCGCCAAGAAGCTCTTCGACCTGGGCTTCAAGCTGTACTGTTCGGATGCCGAGGTGGAGGAGTACATCAACAGTCTGGACGGTGTGCGTGCCAAGCGCATCCGATTCCCCGTCAAGGACAAGCGCAAGCTGCGCGAGGTATTCGACGAGCACGAGATCAACATTGTGATCAACCTGGCCAAGTTCCGCGGCCGCGATTTGCTGGATCAGGACTACGTGGCGCGTCGCAACGCGGTCGACTTTGGCATTCCGCTGCTCAACGAGGCTCGCAGCGCCGAGCTGTTTGTGGATGCGCTCAAGGCCAGGATGCCACACGGCTGTCTGCGTGGCTACGAAGAGGGCAAGATCCCATCCGAGGTTCAGCCCTGGAAGTACTTTGTCAAGGAGGAAGCCGAGGCGCACAAGTGAAAAGCTCCACCCCAAGCACCAAAAGCATGTAGTTTTCAATGGATTGTGTTTAGTTCTCCCCACCAGCCGCATGTGAATGTGAAGTGATGAGATCGGGAGGGGATAGAAATCGGGGGGGTTGGAAGGGGGGATGAAGCGAGATGGATTAGGCTATGCGGATGTGCCGATGGTTCGGCTTGATGTGGTCTTGGCGCCGGCGAATTTTTTTTTGGCGCTATGTGCCGGTATCACACTCAGGCTTAGTGCCAAGATGCACTAGTCTCGCGTGTCCGATGGGAGGGTACGTCGTTGCGCAGCCAAGGAGGGGGGGAAGGGAGTCGGCCGAACAAAACAGCGCGCGCGCGGGGATGCAGGTACGAAGCTCTACGTGGGAATCACAGCTGCGACTCGGAGGTGGGATGCATGCGTACGCGCAGACATCGGCAACTCGGAAGGCGGAAGGCGGGGAGCGTGGATGATCTGAGGATCGTCGGGCCGCGCCCTTTTGCCACTGGCAAGTGTAGGAACACCGTTGCTCCGAGGAAGAATGTTTCACACACACCCCTCCGCCCGGCGTGAAAAACTTGGGCATGGAGGGTTGAATTCCTACGGACTGGATTCGGAATAGCAAGCGTAGCGAACGGACAAACAAGACGGAACAATGACGGGGCTGGGTGGAACGGAAGACAGGACACACAATTCCGCGGGGCCATCACGCCGGATCACGGAACGCAGGTTGCAAAAGAGTGTTTGGAGGTGTGACTTGTCTGCCGGCGAATGCTTGGCGTGCTATTGTTGTACAGTAAGCTCGTGCTCAAGGCGGCGAGAAGAGGAGGTGGGCGAGTCTAACAACCATCGCGTTTAATCGGCCGGCGAGGTGTGTGTGCAGAGCTGGAAGCGAGCGAGCGGCGCAACGACGTCGTCGGCAGCTAGTGCGGTTTCGGAAACGAGGGGCCGAAAGAGTGTCAAGCGAGACTGCGGCTGCGGCTGGTGAGCCGGGATGACGGAGAATGCGCCGAAGCCATTCATTCCGAAAGGGCGCACCAAAATTGCTTGGCGAAAAGAATCCCAACCCAGCGACTCAAAGAAAAATTCAGCCTGGCTGGCTGAAAAAAACGGCGTGGCAGCAAGACGTGGCCAGGGCTCGTGGATGCCATGTTGCAAAGGCGTGGATGGGAATGGGAGGAGCATTGAAAAAGGCATTTACGGTCCAAGCGTGCTTTCGGTAGTGTGCTCGGTAAAAAGGAAAATTGGTTGCCGAGAATTAGTCCGGATGTGAGAGGCGGGCCCAACCTGGTTACCACTGCGTCTGGCCCCTCTGGCGTCGTCGCAGTTTGAAAAAACGAGGCGAGAGAAGGATGGCCGAAGACCGCCGAGTTGTAGCTGAGAGAGCCGGCTATGCTCGCACTTGCCGATTCCAACTCCGCGGCTGGGCTGTGGTTGATCGACGTCGTGTGGGATATTCTGGTGTTCCCACGCACGCAAGCCTCATGCCACGCATTCCACGCTTCCACGCAGCGAGGGGAGCGGAGGCGCGCGCGCGCGTTGGGTCGGATGCTCTCGATGCGGTGTTGGGCGTAGCCGGACGTTCGACTTTTTTTTTGTTTTTCGGACACTTGCACGGCGTCTTTGCGAGGAGTGTTGACGCGTGGTGCGAACGGTCGTCGGAGCCAAGAGGGGGGGGAGGGACACATGTGCATATGCGCCCATCGCATCCAATCGGCGGCTTGGGGCTGGTTTGGAATGTCCACGGAAAAGGCGCGGCGATCGACCTACTGTAAGCTAGGCTGGAAGCGGCAATAAACGTGCTCGAGAAAAAAAGAATTGACCGGGTCGAGACGAAAAGGCAATGCATCCGCTGCATGGAGCCGTCACCAGCTAGCCGGCCATGCAGCCGTCAGCGTGGCCGATTCTTTTCGCTTTGGGCAGTGGCAACCCTCTGCTCCGAAGGCGCCCATGCACGGGTCGGCGCGCCCCTCTTGGCAGCTCAGCCGCCTGTCAGCTTACTGCTGTCATTCTCGGCTTCTCGGAGTGCCGATTCCAATTCCAATTCCAATTTCTTTTTTTTTCCTCTTTTTTCTGTTTTTGCCGCATGGCTGCATGGCTGGATGCCACGCCTGGGCCGTGTGGGCGGTGTGCCGCGTGCGCGGACGCTGCACGACCGCAACGCAACGCACCACGCCTGTCGGCTGCTGCTCCGCTCCGCTTCCACACGGCTGCTCCGCCGACGCACCGACTAAATGCGAGGGCGCGCCCAGTCCTGCAAAAGCGTCGCCCAAAAACGGCCCCAAAGGCCCCAATGCCACTCGGCTCCCACTTTCGCTCTCTCGCTCGTTGCTCAGCCACGCTCGTCTCTCATCCGACGATCCACATCCCCTTTCCTTCTCTCCCCTCATCATCGTCTCGTCGGCCACAAGGCGCAACCATCCGCACACAACCATCCGAGCGTCGCCCTTCCATCCCCAGACTCACACGCCCACTCCATTCTCAACCCTCGACACTCGGTGCCTGGGAATCCTGCATCCATCGTCGCCCAACTTCATCAATCCGCTTCGTGGCGCTACTCGGGTCGGTACTTCCTCCTACAGGCCTCCAGAGCCGCCTTTCATTCGACCTACGCGACGCTCGTGGGAGTTGGAGTTTCAACTCGACCTCGCTCCTCCCCACGTTGGGTGCATCCCAATTCACCGGTAATCGCCGCATCTCTTTCTCTCTTTCTCTCTCTCACCACATCCCGAGCGCGATTTAAGGCCGCACACACTCGAGTTGTCGTCGTCGCTCGCGCCCGCCACCCGTTCCGGCCCCGCGTATCATGATGGCCTCCAACCACTACCCCAGTTCGCGTCAGCACTCGCACCTCCCGCCCCACCTCAACCACCTCCCGCCCCTCGAGCCCTCGGCAGAACGTCACCATGGATACCACTACAACCCCGCACGCAGGGGCTCCACAGACCCCATCCTCCACGCTTCCCTCGCCGCATCGGCAAGCGCAAACGCCGGTTTCGCTCATCCGCACGCCCACGGCGCAGGCTCCAGCTCCTCCTTAGCCAGCCCCAGCCTCTTTGACGCGCCCCGACGTCGCAGCATCCAGATCGAGCCCACCGTCCCCTCGGGCCACGCAAGCCCCTTTGCAAGCCCAGGCCACTCGGCGCTCCACTCGTCGCGCTTCATGAGCCAGAACAACAGTCCAACGCCGCTCGTCCACTCGCACGGCGCCGCTGCTGCTGCGGGCGCCGACGACCACCACCACGCCGCCTCGTCCAGCGCCAGTTCGAATCTGCCACCGCACCATGCCTCGCACGACTCGTCCGACGCGCCGCGCCACGGCCAGATCCAGTCCAACTATCAGTTTGGCAGCTATCCGCCGCCGCCCAATCCGGACTATCGCATGGAGGACAAGCAGACGCATCCGCGCATACCGCATCTCAGTGCTCCGGACGGCGAGGGTGGTGGAGCGATGATCGAGGGCGGCGGATTGCTGTCTGAATCGCGCCGTGGGAGTGCGTCGAGTCTGGGTGCGAACAAGCATCTGCTGGTGGACAAGGACGCCAAACCGTACTCGCGCTCGCCCGAGCTGCGCGTGAGCCACAAGCTCGCCGAGCGCAAGCGCAGGAAGGAGATGAAGGAGCTGTTTGACGATCTGCGCGACCAGCTGCCCGTGGACAAGGGACCCAAGACGTCCAAGTGGGAGATCCTCAGCAAGGCCGTGGAGCATATTGCACAGCTCGCACAGGATAAGGACGATCTGGCCGCCGAGAACGACAGGCTGCGTGCACAGCTCGCGCATGCAAGGGGTGGCCCGCCCACCGAAGTTAGGGCGAGCATCAACGGTCACCGAACAGAGTACGACCATGCACCGCGATAGTTCCGAGCATGAGTTGTTTTCGTTTACTTCATTGCATCCGTACCGCATCTTTCTCGAGACACAGCGTGAGCGCAGCAGCGTACCARCTCTACGTGCAGCTTGTGATCATGCGATGTGCGCATCGCCGTCCAGAGCACGACCATGCGCCGCGATAGTTCCGAGCATGAGTTGTTTTCGTTTATCTAATTGCATCGGTACCGCATCCTGATACAAGCCATGTTTGGCGGTGACTTTCTCGAGACACAGTGTGAGCGCATGAGCAGACCCAGCTCAACGGTCACTTTTCGCAACCACAGACTGCAGGGAGCGCATGCCAACGCTCTCGCTGTCTCGCCCAATGTCGTTTGAATGGCGTACCACCATGAGCGCCTCTTGACACGCGCCAATCTTTGCTAGCCGGTGTACAGTGTGAGCGCATCAGCCTACCAGCCCAATGGGCAGCTTGTGATCACGCGATGTGCGCGTTGCCGTCCAGAGTACGATCATGCGCCGTGATAGGCCCCAAGCACACTCTTTTCGTTGATCTGATAGCATCCTCACCGCATCCTGACACAAGCGCGCTTTGGCGGTATCCAAGTCGATGCACAGTGTGAGTGGCTTACAATCATGCGATGAGCACGTTGCCGTCCAGAGCACGACCATGGCCCCAAGCACACCCTTCTCATTTACCCGAAAGCATCGGTACCGCATCCTAATACAGGCGCAGTTTGGCGGTATCCCATGCACAGTGTGAAGGCGTCCGTAGACTCCGCCTCAACGGGCAGCGTACGATGACCAATGCGCTGCGATGAGCGCCCATTCTCGTTTTAGTGTCGTATCATCATGAGCGCCTCTTGATGCACGCCGATGTTTGCTAGTCGGTGCACGGTGTGTATGCAGCAGCAGTCGGCTAGTCTGCGGGGATCATGCGCTGCTGAGGCGCGTTGTGTCTGGTCTCTGTGGTCCTCATCATTGAGCATTGCCATCCATCGCTTTCTTGTACAAGACGAATCTGGCCATGCCTCAGCCAGTGTACTGATCGAACGCATGAGCAGTCGGTCACTGCACCAAGGTTCTGCGATGTGCGCGTTGCCGTTCAGAGTACGACCAGGCGCCGCGATGACCCAGCCACTAAGTGGCTCGGTCATTGTTGAGTAGCACCGCGATCTTTGATCTTTCACGAATGGCATTGCGAACGAACGAGTGACCAACAGCACAGCGGGTCGCGGCAAACTTTTCTCAGTGCGAGACAGAGGCGAACTGTGCGGCAGGAGAGAAGAGAGCGAGGCCATGTGACAGAGCAGGAGCAAAGGGCGTCAAGCCGGACAAAACGAGACAAGAAACTTACGCCAGCGTGCAGCCACATGGGCGTGTCTTGCCCCCGATTCCAGACAGTGAGCCTAGTCACCTCTATGGGTGCGAGCCGAACCTGCACTGAAGCATGTTTGAAGCGCCAACAAACCAAGCAGAGCCGATTGTGTGGCCTCGGTGCGGACGCCATTCCGGCAGCAATGACACGTCTGCACCTTGGTGGGCATGTCCTGAGCAGAATATGTCGTACGGCCTCCTTGCTTGGCAAGCGCGCTTTGGCGCTAAGTAACCTCAGGAGACACGGTGTGAGCGCATGAGCTTTCGACCGTGAACTGCATCTCAACGGACACCGTCCAGAGTACAGACCATGCTCCGAAATAGTCGCGGGCATTGAAGGGGTTCTTTATCGAGTGACATCGTTATTGCATGCCAATACAAGCGCAGTTTGGCGGTATCCAAGTCTGTGCACAGTATCCAGCTCCTCAGCCAGCTTGGGCCACGCCGCAATCAGGACGTTGTGCTCGGCGTAAACGCTGTCGATGTCTCGCCGATTCTCGTCTTGATGGTGTATCGCCATGATCGCTTGTTGAGATAAGCCAGTGTACAGTGCGAACGCACCAGGGGCCCAGTGTGGATTCCAGCTCAACGACCAGCCGAATTCCGTATCCAGGCCAGTGCTCGACATTCAAGTCAGTGGTGCACATCCATAGTGTGAGCGCATCAGCAGTCGGTCACTGCACCAAGATTCTGCGATGTGCGCATTGCCGTTCAGAGTACGACCATGCGCCGAGATGGTTCCCTGGCAGCAAGTGGGTTCTTTATCAAAGTGGCACCGTCATCGCATTCTTACACAAGCGCAGTTTCGCGGTAGCCAATGCACAGTGTGAAGGCATGGGCAGACTCCAGCTCAACAGGCACTGAAGTTTCGTCATTGATTCTCACCCTCATCGCCTCTTGATGCGCAGGTGCACAGTGTGAAGGCATCAGCAGACCGCAGCTCAATAGGCAGACTGCGATCATGTGCCGCGATCAGAACGTTTTGTTCGGCGTCAACAGTCTCCGCTGTCGAGCAACGCCAGTATCGCATTCTTGTACAAGCGCGATTCGACGATGTCCAACGCACAGTGTGGATGCTCCAGCTCCACAGCCATCCTGCGACGATCATGCGCCGCGACGAGAGCGTGTGCTCGGCATCAATAGCTCCCGAGTATCCGGCTCCGGAATTGTCATGATCGCTCTGCTGTTCCAAGCCAAGTGTGACGACACCCGAGACGGTGTACAGCGCAAACTGTGAGCAAACAATTGCAGATCCGGTCTAATGGTCACTTTTCACAAGCATGGACTGCAACGAGCGCATGTCTGCACTCTCGTTGCCTCTCCGATTAGCGTCTCCCTGCTGCATCTTGCCGTACCACCTATCGCTTCTTGTACAAGAGGAATTTGGCGGTAGCTTGCTCGAGACACAGTGGGAGCGCATCAGCGGGGCAGGTTCATCGGTCACTTTTACGACAACGTGGCGCGATGAGTGAGTGTACGCCGGCATGCCTTGGTCTCATCATCATGTCGACCATGATCAGACGAGCTTGGCGGTACTCAAGCCGGTGCACAGTATGAACGCATTCACCGTGGGTAAGTCTACCAAGACCGTGCGATGAGCGCGTAGTACTCGGCGTAAACGCTGCCATCCTCCCATCCCGCGTCGGCTCTACAGCACAAGCTATGTTGGGCAATTCTCTAGTCGGTGGACAGCGCAAAAGCATCAGCTGCCGCCCAAATAGGCACGTTTGAGAGTATGCTTTGACCGCCTCTCGTGATTGCTGTGCACTCAAAGCATGCGTAGTTGGCAAGATCGAGCATCCAATGCACGGCGTAAAGGCATTTGCAGTCGGCCGCTCTACGACGTTCATGCACCGCGAAGAGAGCATGTGCTCGAGCAAAGTCTACATCACACAGTATCACCGTCATCGCATGTTGATTCACGCCAAGTTCGGTATGCAAGGCGGAGGTCGATTCCACAGCCAAGGCACAGCGTGAATGCAGCAGCAGTCGGCCATCCTAGCCGCGATAGCATTGTAAATGCGCCCGTTGTGTAGGTTTCACGAAGCAACGCCGTATCGGATTCGGTTCCACATCATCGTTCTTGCAAGACTCCAAGTGTGTGCGGCAGTGTATGGTGTGGCCGCATCGGGGGCCGAATGTGCACTTCTGTGGCTCAACCGCCACGCCTCGATCGTGCGCTGCCATGTCTCAGCTCAGTTCCTATTTTCCAAGATCGCCATCATCGCTTTCTTGTGCAAGACGAGTGTGGGGGTATTCCATGCACAGTGTGAAGGCAGAGTCGTGCTCAAAGAGGCAGCTTGCGACCTGCTGCGATGAGGATATTGTGCTCCCATTCTCGGCTCTGCAGCCCATGCCAAGTTGGTGCGATACTCAAGTTGGTAGACAGCGTCAACGCAGCAGCAACCTTAGAGTTTCACGTATGGCGAATATCGGCCTTGGCAGCCAGGATCGGATCGCTCAGCGCTCGACGTAGAAGGAGAGAAGATTTCCGATTCGGGGACAGTGTGTATGCAAGCCGATGCGAAATGCTCAGCAAAGAGAACACGCTGAAGCCGCCGCACAATGTGCTTTGTGATTCGTGAGTCTGCTTATGTCGTTTCGTCGCTTCTGAATGGGAGGTTGCGATACAGTCGCCAGCGAGGCGCGCCCAGAAGTCAGAGTGTTGCGGGACCAGGATACGAGTGTGTAGACTGACAGCTAAAGACTGGCACATGTCGTGAGGTGTATCCATCGCAGCGACGTTTCGCCGGCAGCTAAAGACTCGAGCTCAACGGCCGATTGTCCACACCACGATGCGCGATGCGCGCGCGTGCTCGGCGCCAACGCCTCGGCTGTACATCAAGTTCGATCCTGCACTCGACGCGCACATCTGTGTACAGTGGTATGCATGGCGCATGCATCATCCGTCCTAGTCGAACTCTCGGAGCGAACCCTTCACGACACGTGGCCATGGCATCGGCGTACCTGTCGTATCGCCTTTTTAATGGAGTTCTTGAATGCCAGTCAGCGTGCCGCAAGATCCTGAGCGGAGCAAAGAAGGCGTTGCACTGTGTTGGTCGATGCGCCGCAACCAGCGTCAATCGATGGAAACACGCGGGTCGAATGCTAGCCATCGACAATGCCTCGAATGTATCGAAGCAAAACAGCATGAGTTCCGCATTGTCACGCTCTTGAGCTACGTCCAATGATGACCTTTTCGAATTCTCGAGGATCCATCGTGATTAGCATCATCAAATGGCAAGGGATACATCCAGTGAGGCTGCGACAGCCATCCTCCTGCGTCCAGCTGCCAATGCTCGCGCAGCAACAGCCCGACGCCGGCGCTTCCGCGCTCCACTATGCTCCCACACCCTGTCTTACAGCCGACCTCGATACCCAGAAGTGGTCGACTCGGCATGTCTCCTCACATTCACTTGCTCCTCCCACCCCACCGTCGACACAACACTTCAGGCTCGGCTGGCTGTGCAGCTTCGGCCACAACCACAGCTCCACCTTCTCAGCTCGGCACACGCCGTACTCGGTGCTCTGGCTCAGCCGTTCTTCTGCATTGGCTGGGACGGGGCCCACGGAACTACAACAAACACGCACTGCGAGGTGGAGAGTGGGGATCAGGCGTCGGTGGACGCCGCGGCGGGTGCGGCCGGAGCGTCCTTCTTCTCGACGCCAGCCACAGCCACAGCAGGAGCGGGGGCGGAGGCGGCTGCGGGAGCGGGAGCGGGAGCAGCATCCTTCTTCTCCTTCTTGTCCTTGTCGCCGGCGCCGCTGGCTGCAGCAGGCGCCGCGTCCTTGGGTTCCTTCGCCTCCTTGACCTCCTTGGGCTCCTTGGGCTCCCTCTTGTCCTTCTTATCCCTGCCGCCGTTGGCGCCGTTCCTCTTCTTGTTCTTGTTGTGGTTGCCGGCGGCGGCGTTGGCAGCCGCACCGTCGGCAGGCGCAGTCGCAGCAGTGTCGGCAGCCTGCGCCGCCGCAGCAGCCTTGGCTCCGCCCTCGGCCTTGGCCTTGTCCTTCCTCTGGCGGCTGTTGCGGCCCGCGGGCTTGTCGTCGGCGCTCTTGCTCGCCTCGTCCTCCTTGTCCGTCTCGCCGCCCTTCCTGCCGGACACTTGGCGCTCGCGCTTCGACTCCTTGTCGGTGCCGCTCGCGCTTGCCTCGGCTTGCTGCGGCTGCGACTGCGACGCCTTGTTGCTGTCCGCCTGCTCGAGCACGGGCTTGACGTCGCCCTTGATGGTCTCGCCCTGCCTCTTGAAGCCGGCCGCCATGGCCGCCTCATCGCGGAACTCGACATAGGCAAACGGACGCTGCCTCCTCTGCTGCTCTGCGTCCTCCTTGCCGCTCGAGGCGCCGCGGCGGTGCGGCTTGTCAAACACGAGCTTGATACCCGTGATGCCGGCGGCGGCGGGGCCAAAGTAGGTGCGCAGCTCGTCCTCGGTCACGGGCAGCGCCTCCTTGAGCTGCGACACGTACAGCGTGAAGGGGTTGCGCACCTTGCGCGGACCGCTGGGCGACTTGCGCCCGTCGGTGCCCGAGGTGAAGCCGCCGTCAAAGTCGGAGCGGGATGCAGCCGACTCGTGGCCGCGCTCGCGCGTGCGTTCCTTCTTCTCCTTGACGGGCTTGGCCGAAGCAGGCGAGGCGGCAGCCGTCTTGCTGGCCGGCGTAGCAGCACCCGACGCACCGGCAGCAGCAACGCTGGCCTCGGCGGGCTTTGACGCGTTGACCTTGGTCGGTGTGGCGGCGGTGCCGGCGTTGGAGGCAGCGTTGGCGGCTGCGTTAGCGCGCGGTGCAGCTGCAGGGGCGGCAGCAGCAGCTGGGGTTGCTGCTGCCGCCGGCGTGGCTCGAGGAGCAGCTGGAGCCGGCGCAGGGGCCGGAGCAGCAGCAGCAGCGGTGGCTTGTCCGGTGGGGGCGACGGGGGCCATGGGCTGACCGCTCCTGCGGTATGCAAAGTTGAAGCCCTGCGACTTGGTCTCTGCGCTCACGCGGCCGTCCTTGATGCCGAGGACGAGGTGTCCGTAGGCGGCGTCGGGCAGGTTCCAGTTCCAGGTGTTCTTCCAGGCGGGCTCCTCGCTGGCGGCGCCGGTGGCGGTGGCGGTGGGAGCGACGCGGTTGGCGACGGCGAGCGCATTGTTGAGCAGCATGCGCTGGTTCTCGTCGATCACGGCGTCGACCTGGGTCTTGACCGTGTCCCAGATCTCGCCAAAGGCGTGCTTTGCGTGCTGGAGCTTGTTCCTGTAGTTTTCTGCGTCGTGCTGTACGCTAAACTCGTTGTACGAGACGCCGTAGCGGAAGTGGAGGCCTGCGCTGATGGTGAGGTCGGCCTTGAGGGCGAGTGCGAGCTGTGCGAGGAGGCCTTCGCGACCTGGCGAGGCGTGTGTGATGAGCACGCGTGTCTCGGTGGGGTCGAAGGTCTTCTGTGCGGTGTCGACGAGCTCGCCGATCTGGAGCGCGGTGGTCCACATGGTGCCCTGGCCTCCGGCGATGGTGGCGGCGCCCTCGCCGTTGTCGAAGAGCTTGTGAAGCACGACGGCGCCGCCGAGGCCGAAGAGGCGCAGACGGACGCCGCCGACCTCGATGGCCTTGGTGGAGGCCTCGTCGAGGACGTGGAGGTTGTGGACCTGGTATTCGCCGGTGCGGAAGCGCTCTAGGATGGCGACGTCCTCGCACGCGCCCCAGACGGTGAACACGGGGACGTTGAGCTTGATTTTGCCCACGAGGAGGTCGGAAAACTGAGAGAGGGGCAGTCCGGGTTGCTGGAGCATGTGCTGACGCATGACGGCGGAGGCGGAGCCCTTGTCGGCGGCAAGGCCAGCGGCGATGGCGGCAGGGGCGCGAGGAGCATCTGCGGCGAGGAGCTTGGTGCGAAGGGCGGGGTCGATGAGGGTGGAGTACTGGACGAGGTGGCGGAGGGTGCGGTCGCTGATGCGTTCGAGGCTTGCGTGGTCGTAGAAGCCAAAGTCGCCGGTGTGGATGATGGCCTGTGCGTTGGTGTCTGCGGCGATCTGGTTGAAGAGCGAGAGGTTGCCACGCACGTCTGCGACGCAGGCGATCCTGCCGCCGGGGCCGTCGATGACGTAGGGAGGCTCGGCGGCGGCGAGCGGTGGCTTTGAGCCCGGAGCGGAGGCTCTGCTGCGATGGGAGGAGTTGGTGTTCTGGCTGGGGGTGCGAGGAGGCACGCCTGCGCTGGGGGGTCTAAGGCCGTTGTTGTGTCCGGAAGCGGAGGCGGTTGGCATGGTGGTGGTGGGTCGGTTGGCGTGCGCTGGCGAGGGCTGAGCGTTAGCCCTGGCGTTGTTGGGAGTGGAAGCCATGGCGAGCGTGGAGGAAGGGGTCGAGGATGTGGATGTGGATGAGGAAGCAGACGGCCGAGGAGAGTGAGGGTGGAGGGTATGCAGACCGGTTGCTGTGTGGATGTTCTGAAGAGATATATAGAAGTGTGAGCGACTGGAGCGATGCGAATAGGGAAGTGGTGGTCTACTTACGATGATTGGAGCGTGAGCGCTCTTTTTGGGGGGGGCCGAAGTGTGGATGGTGGTGAGGGATCAAGGAGAAGAAAGGGAAAGCGGAGTGAGGAGTGGAGTGCGCAACTCGATTGAGCCGCTGCTGCGAGCCGTCTTTCATATCCATAGCGGCTCCCCAGCACGGCAGAGCGCGGCTCAGTCTCACTCTCTGCAAGCGTCCGACTCGGAGCAGCACGAAAAAGGGTGCGGCGCGCTTCTCTGCTCGCCCACCCAACTCAACTCAAATCCAACACACACACACGCATGCACCCACCCACGCATCCTCGCTCCGCCCTCGCCCTCTTTCTCGCCCGCTTTGAAAAAATTCGGCTGCTCCGCTGCTCTACGCGTTGCGCCCAGTCGTCTCTATGAAATCACACCTCGACTCCACCCAAATGCATGTGACTGCAGCTCGAGCTTGTCTGCGCTCGGAATCGCCGTGGCAGCGGATGGGAGCCGACGACAAGGTGATGAGCCTGGTGACAGCTCCTTCCAGCGACGGCCGAAGCCTCTTTGCTCTGCCGCGCTGTGTCTCTCACTTGCGCTGCATTCTCTTAGGCGGTGAGAGTGGACCCTGAAATCGCAGCATCGGTGCATCTCTGTTCGGCAGCTCCGAGGGTCAGTCACTTGCGGTAGCGTGTTGCCTGCCAGTTTGTCGTTGAGCTTCCGAACCGCATGCGACGAATGATCAGTCCTCGACACACACACGCCACCTCCGCCGACCTGCGCACTGCAGCACACCGACCGATCGAGCTGAAGACCTGCGATGGAGAACGGAGCATGCGGAAAGCCTAAAAGTACAATGGATGCCAGCAAGCGAGTCGTGTGATGATGGCAAGAGATCGATCGTGGATTGACACCGCATCATGCGTGCGAGACCTTCTTGGTGATGCCCAGACGGCGCTGCTTCCGCGCGAGCTTCTTGGCGCTCATCTATCGTCACAGAGGCACAAGGCAAAAGCAGCACGAGCGTCAGCCAATCCATCCTTCTCCCATTCGATCGAGCAAGCATTTCACTTACCTTTTGAGCCATGATCTCGAGTCGTGCCTTCTCCTCGGCCATCTGCTTGCGTTCACGAGTGACCTGCTTCTTCCTGTCCGACTCGGCCTCCTTCTCCGCCTTCATATCGCGCTCCCTCTGCTTGATCGACTCCTGCTTTCGGCGCTGCTCCAGCTTCTTCTCCCATGGCGTCGTCTTCTTCTTGCCCGCAATCGTACTGTGAGTCGCATGAGCACATGTCAGTCTGGCTTGCCTCCTCATCATCGCCACATCGCTGCAGGATTGCACCCGCGAACGCATCCTTTCGACTTACACTGTGGTCGTGCTTGTCGGCTTGGCCGGAAGCATATCGCTCGAAGAGGTAGCCTTGCTCGACATCGTATCTCTGTCTTTGCTCAAGGTGGTCGGAGGGGACGATGGATCAAGGCAGCCTCCTCCAAGTCGGCCTTGTCTGCCTGCAGCCAATGGACAAAAAAATACCGCCAGAAAAAGTGTGGAGGAAAACTTGGCCGAAAAGTGGAGCTGCAGCTGATGAGTCTACGAAAAAGAAGACGAATTCCTGCTTTTTTTTTTTGGCCCATTGCTTCGTGCCTCCCGATGTAGCCGATCCAGAGGCTCAGTAGCAACGATCTCGAAGCCCCGCCCTGGCTCAGTCGCGATCCTGAAGTTGCCCTTTCTTTTCCCGCATTTTTTTGAGTGGCTGGAGACTGCGATCTTTCGAGTTCGTTGCCGCTCTGCACCAGGAGCTGCAGCTTTGCGCGGTTACAGATTCGCACCGACTGCTCCACTCTTCCTGCCCTCTCACCAACTGACACTCGCCGCCAGGTGCCCCGGTCGTTCCTCACTTGACTGCATCTAAGACCAGCTAGGCCCCACCACCACCGTACATCCAGCTGCATCACACCCCTACGCACAGCGGCGCACCCTCCTCTCATCATGGGAAAGAAGAAGGGCGCCAAGAAGGGCGGTGCCGACGACTTTTGGGATGAAGCCGGCGAGTCCATCGACAACAACAACGCCGCCCTCACCGCCAACGACGAAGAAGATGAGGCGCCCACTCACAAGGCCAAGAACCTCTTTGCAGCCATGTCGCTCGACGACGGCGCCGACGGCAACGACCATGACGATGACGATGACGATGCGCCACCGCCGTCCAAGAAGGACAACAAAAAGGCCGCCAATGGCAAAGCTGCCAAGGAATCGGAACCTGCGCCAACCCCAGCAGCTGCCGCCGCTGACGACGACGACGACAGCTACGGTCTGATGGGCGCCATCAAGAACGCCAACAAGAAGGGCAAAAAGGACAAAAAGAAGAAGAAGAAGAACGACGACTTTGACTTTGACGAGTTCGCCGAGGACGTCAGTGGCAACGCCACCGCTCCCGCGGACGCAGCCGACGCCGAGCAGGACCTCGCAGGCAAGGCGCCAGTCCAGGGCACCATCGACGACATGCTCGACGACGAGTTCCCCGAGGACAAGCCAAAGAAGAAGGCCGCCGCCCAGAAGCAGACGCGGGACGAAGACGCCGCTTCCGCTGCCGCCGACGATGCCGACGACGGCGCACCGCGCATCCTAACCAAGAAGGAGAAGGAGAAGCTCAAGAAGGAGAAGGAAAAGGCAAAGAAGAAGGCCCAGGCCGCCGCCAAGAAGGCTGCCTCCTCATCACAACCCGCCAAGCAGGACGCTGTAGACGACGACGACGATGCCGCCGACGCCGACGCTGCCGACACCTCCAAGGGCGACGACGCGCCTGCCGCCGCCTCCACCGCCTCCAAGAAGAAGAAGAAGGGCAAGGCCGCCGCTTCCGAGCCCGCTCCTGCCGCTACACCAGCACCTGCCTCCGGAAAGAAGATCAGCCCCGCACTCGCTGCCCTCCAGGCCCGCATCGCTGCGCAGAAGAAGGCTGACGAGGAGGCAGAGCAGGCCAGACTCGAGGCCATCCGTGCCGAAGAGGAGCGCGAGCGTCTCGAGCAGGAGGAGGAAGAGCGAAAGGAGGCCGCCAAGCGCGCAAAGAAGGAGAAGGAGAAGGCCAAGAAGGAGCAGCTCAAGAAGGAGGGCAAGTTCCTCACCCCAAAGCAAAAGGCAGAGAAGGCGGCTGCAGAGGCCAGGATGCAGGCCATGATTCAGGCCGGTCACATCAAGGTCGAGGGTCTCGAGAACCGCGAGGCGAATGGCAAGCCCGCCCCTGCCAAGAAGCGCGCCGTCGTCGACAACCGCAAGAAGAAGGGCCCTCAGAAGCGTGACGGCGGTCTCACCATCCCCGAGCCCGTCGCTGCTGACGAAAAGAAGGAAGAGGAAGACGCCAAGCCCGCTCCTACCGAGGCTCCAGCAGCAGAGGAGGCACAGACTCCCGCTCCGGCCCAGGAGGTTGCCAAGGCTGACGAGCCCACCGAGGAAGACGAGGATGTCAAGGACAGCTGGGATGCCGAATCCGAGGATGAGGACGTCAAGGACAGTTGGGATGCCGAGTCCGAAGACGAGAAGCCCTCGGCAGCCAAGGAGCAGTCCAAGTCGAACGCCGCCGCCGCCGCGCCCGCCAAGACCAACGGCAAGGCTGCCGCCGACAAGGCCGACGAGGACGACGCCGAGGACGACGCTGAGGACGACTCCGAGGACGACGACTCGGACGACGAMGACGACTCGGGCAGCGACGACGACTCGGATTCCGACTCGGACGACGGCATGACCGCTGCGCAGCGTCAGGCCGCCGAGAAGAAGGCTCAGGCCGCCGAGCGCAGGAAGGAGCGTACCGAGCAGGCCATGGCAGCCAGGAGCCGCGACGACCTCCGCAGCCCAATCTGCTGTATTCTCGGTCACGTAGACACGGGCAAGACCAAGCTGCTCGACAAGATTCGCCAGACCAACGTCCAGGAGGGCGAGGCAGGAGGTATCACCCAGCAGATCGGCGCCACCTACTTCCCTACCGACGTGCTTCAGTCCAAGACCGCCGTGCTCGACAAGGACTCGCCGTTCGAGTACAAGGTGCCCGGTCTGCTCGTCATCGACACGCCAGGACACGAGTCTTTCACCAACCTTCGAACGCGAGGTTCGTCGCTCTGCAACATCGCCATCCTCGTCGTCGACATCATGCACGGTCTCGAGCAGCAGACCATCGAGTCCATCCGACTGCTCAGGGACAAGAAGACGCCCTTCATCGTCGCGCTCAACAAGATCGACCGTCTCTACGGCTGGGACCCCACTCCCAACGGCGCCTTCCGCGACAGTCTCGAGAAGCAGCAGCGCGCCACGCGCAACGAGTTCGAGGAGCGCACCAACCAGGTCATTGTGCAGTTTGCCGAACAGGGCCTCAACGCTGTGCCGTACTACGACAACAAGAACATGGGCCGTAACGTCAGCCTGGTGCCCACATCGGCCTTCACCGGCGAGGGTATCCCCGACATGCTGCGCCTCATCATCGAGCTCACCCAGACGCGAATGAGCGAGAAGCTCATGTACCTCTCCGAGCTCGAGTGCACCGTGCTCGAAGTCAAGGTCATCGAGGGTCTCGGTACCACCATCGACGTCGTGCTCTCTAACGGTGTCATGCACGAGGGTGATCGCATCGTCGTCTGTGGTCTCAACGGTCCGATCGTCACACAGGTCCGAGCGCTGCTCACCCCGCAGCCGCTCAAGGAGATGCGTGTCAAGGGCGCCTATGTGCACCACAAGATGGTCAAGGCGGCGCTCGGTGTCAAGATTGCAGCTCCGGATCTCGAAAAGGCGATCGCCGGTTCGCGCCTGCTCGTCGTCGGCCCCGATGACGACGAGGAGGACCTCAAGGACGAGGTGATGAGCGATCTCAGCTCGCTCATGAACTCCATCGACACTTCCGGTCGCGGTGTCTGCGTGCAGGCGTCGACGCTCGGATCGCTCGAGGCGCTGCTCGAGTTTCTGCGCGTCAGCAAGATTCCCGTCAACGGCATCAACATTGGGCCCGTGTTCAAGAAGGACGTGGTGCGATGCTCGACCATGCTTGAAAAGGCCAAGGAGCTTGCTGTCATCCTAGCATTCGATGTGCCCGTCGACAAGGAAGCCGAGAAGCTTGCCGAGGAGCTCGGAATCAAGATCTTCACCGCCAAGATCATTTACCACCTCGAGAATGCTTTCACCAAGTACCACAACGAGGTGATGGAGGGCAAGAAGAAGGAGGCGTCCGGAACCGCCGTGTGGCCGTGTCGTCTCAAGACCATCGCGTGCTTTGCCAAGCGTGATCCCATCATTCTTGGGTGCGACATTATTGACGGCTCTTTGCGCGTCGGAACGCCACTGTGTGTGGTCAAGACGGATCCGACCACGCGCAAGAAGACGGTGGTGCATCTGGGCAAGGTGACGTCGCTCGAGATCAACCACAAGGAGCGCGACGTGGTGCTCAAGCGAGACGTCGGCGGCGGTGTGGCGGTCAAGATCGAACATGCCGTGCACGAATCCGCCAAGATGTTCGGCAGGCACTTTGAGGAGAACGACGTGATCGTCTCGCACATCAGCCGCGCCTCCATCGACGCCCTCAAGGCCCACTTCTGGGACGGCATCTCCACCGACGAGAAGAAGCTCATCAAGAAGCTCAAGGGCGAACTCGACATTCCGTGATTCTGCTCCTCCAGAGGATCCGCCTTTACTCCTTGCATTGTACATATCTATGTCTCGCAGCCAGCAATCGCACATGCTTGCCACCAACCCATCCGTCGTAGCGCGCGAGTGAGCAAGGAGGAGGCCTGAAAACGAACTTAGATCCTTCTTCAGAGTTCAGGTGTGCGGCTACAGCAAGTGGTATGTAATTGCAACATTCCGGGCGGTGTGTATCGATCTATCCCGGCTAGCTCAGTCGGTAGAGCGTCAGACTCTTACTCAAGGGTTTCCAAGTTTCACTTGGGATATCTGAATGTCGTGGGTTCGAGCCCCACGTTGGGAGATTTCTTTTTTGCATTTTTTTTTTTGGCTCCGCCTCGAGCCTCCCACCGAGTATGCAGCTTCGGAGATGGGTCTTGATGAGCCCCACCATCGAGGATGCAGGCACATTAAACAATGGTGCCCTTTCCGAGAAATGAAGCCACCGCACGGCAACTCAAATGGTGCCGAGCTGCATTGTTGTCGGAGCAAAATTTTTGGTCCTTGATGAAGCCTTCTCGAGCGGGTTGGTGTCGACATGAGTCACAACATGAATTGACGAAATGCACGGCAAGAGGGGAAGTTGTCATTGTGATACGGTATCATACAGGGCTGGCAATCAACCCACCATCTGCAAACCTCTTGCAGCCGCTTTGTGCAACGCAGCATCACCCGCCGAAGAGTTGATCATCGTTGTTGACAAAGAGCTCTGGTGTTGTCATGATTGTGGGCGGGCATGGTGGGCATTGCAACGACGCCCACGCCGGCATCTGAAGCTAAACGCTCCTTAACAATCACGGATCTTCCAAGGTGGGTGTTGCAAAAAAAAAAACTTTTGCGCTCGATCGAGCTTGGCAGCCTTGCTGACTGTTGACCTCTCCACCCTGCGAGCAAGAAAGGATATAAACGAGCAGCTCAGAGCGAAAGGTCGTTGTTCAGAACAACAAATTTCCCCAGTTGCAAGAGCCGTCAAGATGAAGATCAACCCTATCGTTCTATTTGCGCTCTCGAGCAGTGCTGTGGTGCTGGCCGCCCCTACTCCGCAGGGCTGGAACCTGCTCAAGGGAGCGAGCAAGCTGGTGGGCAAGGGCAAGGGCGAATCGTCCAGTGCCGCTCGTGCGCTCGAGGACGACTTCAAGTGGGATGGTCTGCCCGAAGGATCCGCCGGCGGATCCAGCAAGGCCCCTTCGGGAAGGTCGAGCCCAAAGCATGCGCGTGTTGATATCGAACAGCCCGCTCCCCAGCGTCCAGTCACGCCGCCCTCGGCTGCTGCACCTGCTGTGCAGGCTCATCCTGGAGCTCAGCATGCACCAGTGGCTGCTCCTCACCCTCAATACGCCCCGTCGGGCCCCCCTGCTCCTGGAATGTACTATACTGGTCCTCCCACTGGCCACTACCAGGGTCCTCCTCAACACTATTCGTCGTACCCCGGCCATGACGACTCGATGATCCAGTATCTAAACAGATACCCGGGTCACCCTCGTAAGTAACGCTTTTGCACCCGGTTGCGTTGGTGTATGTGCTAACCGCTTGTTCTTGGTTCGACAGGTATCCCTCACCCGGACACGGAGTGGTTGACCTGGTCCGCCGCTGAGAGGCACAACGCCCAGATGGAGGCCGAAAGGCAAAAGGAGCGCACCGGCTGGTTCTGGTAAACCCCCAATGCCCCACTCTCCCCGCCTCGTGCTCGCTCCGGCTCAGCAACACGACCACTATCCCGCCGTCGTCTTTGACACATGACCACATTCCTTTTACCCCCCAACAAACGTTGTCTTTCGCTCGACCTCACGTGAAGCGACATGTGACAGCGGATCATGTACCCGATTTCCGCTCAATTCATGCTGCGACATGTGACCATCGTCTGCTCCGTGTGAAAGCTTGAACGGCAAGTTTGAGTGTATGTTCGCTTTTACGCTTTGGTTTGGGTTTAGATCCGCATTCACCGGAACTTTGCGGGAAGATGAAAGAGCGGATACAGGGCGTGTTTGCGGTACGGTATACCGAGTCCAGGTGGGGATAATTGTGTTTCGCTACCACTCGCGGGTTTTGCGAGTAAGATGCAGGTAGTCAAGGGAGGGGACATTGGAGCAGCTCGGAAATCTCCAGCAGCTTCTGTGGAGACCAGCGAATGGCAATGGTGGAGCGTGGGTATGCTGCGGCGGTGTGTGGAAAGCAGAGCTGCGTGGCGAGTTCAGTGTGGCTTGCGACGAGCTAGTGACCACATTCCACATCACACGGCGCTACGGTATGCACAGTACCCGCCATCTTCCGATGGTACTCGCGGTCAAGATTCTGGTAATTCATGGATCTGTACAAGCTGATGGGAGCTACACCAGGCGGCGTGAAAGCGCACTGACAAGAAGTTGAGACGAGAGCGAGGGGGTGCACATATGATATGAGGGTGAGTGTGCACTTTACGTCCCACATATGAAGGGATGCACAAGGCTGACAGTGGTGCAACGGCGCAGACATACTCAAAAGAGGGTATGCACTGTATCACCGCGGAGCGCCTGCGCTCGACACTGCATCTTGGCTGATGTGCAGGGACATGAAATGCTGCCTTTTTTTCAGGAGGTGGCGTAGCCCCGCTGTGACCAAGCTCGGTGGGTGATCACACACGATAGCCGGTGCGATAGGGAGCCTTTGCAGCATGCCCTGCAGCGGCGGACTTGTGCTGAGCCGGTCTTGGAGCCGCGCCTTGTGGTGGGCGGTAAGCTATAATATGGGTCGAAAGCTCGCTGTCCTCTTTGCTCCTGCTCATACACAGATACACAGACTTACAGCGATGAAGGCGATGATATATGTACTCTTCCTGGGCATCGTGGCGATGCACGCGGTTGGAGCGCCCATGAATGCAGGCGAGCTCACTGCGGGCATGGACGCCACCACGGCACTTGCGCACGGTCTCGAGGGGATGAGCCTCGACGCGGCACGAGGCGTGCAGCGTGCTCCTGCGTTCCTGTCTGGAACAGGCGCGGTGAAGGAGATCAAGTCCGTTGGCGCTTCATCGCTACGCAGTGCTGCTGGAGCTGACGAAGCAGTGCGCAAGATGCGCAAGGTACGATTCAGGACGGCGCCCCAGCCTGCGACGAGCAGCAGCGCCAACCAGCGCCTGAGGCCTGGCGTTGACAAGGTCATCCAAAAGGCACAGCTGGACAGGTCGCAGGGCTTGACCAAGGCACAGTGGCAGCAGGCGCTCGAAGATTACGAGCGCCAAACGGGCCTGGACCTCAGCAGGTTCAACGACGAGCTCAAGGATGGCGCCACGTCGCAAAAGATCAAGCAGCGTCTCAGCTTCTGAGCGCCGAATGCGCTCGGTAGACCCCGACGCTGGGTGGCTTCGGGATCGACCGTGCCGAAATGATGTGCGGTGTCGGAGACGTGTGGCCGAGGTCGACTTGCCGGTCATCGACACCGGCGACGAGCGCGCATACCACTTCATCCCCACCGCAGCTCGGGGCGATGGCGAAGGTCATCCCAACGCTTCCGCCCCACCCACGTACCGAGCCTCGATCCACTCGTTCCTGCATGCTTATCTTCTCTCTCCGCGCTGCGTTTTGTGCAATGCTTCTCGTTTGCTTTCGCAAAGCGTGTGTTGCGTTTCACCTTTGTGCATCGAGGCGTGGTTATCACACGGAGCGTGTGTTGCTTGATGAAGTTTTCCTATGTGTGCACCGCCCGATGCTCGTCAGGAGCGACTCGGAGCACGAACAGCATGGCGCAAGGGTATATAATCTCGCTTGCTCGTCGCATTGCCAGGCAGTGGTAGCGACAACTCATCATGTTTCTCTTGCACATGCTCGTGCTCATCGTATGCGTGGGCTCTGCACTAAGCATTCCCATCCCAAACTCTGTCGAGGAGATCGTCAAGGTGACGGAAGAAGCGCCGGGGCTGTTTCCCGAATGGCAGCGCGATTCGGGCTGGCTCGGGTTTCGACCGGCGCTAAGGCGGCCAGATTCGCCGCTGCCCGCCGAGTTCGCCAGCGACGGTAACCTGGTCTACTCGCCCATCCGCGGCGTCGTGGAGGATGAGCACGCAAGACTCCGACTAGGCATCACGCTGCGAGAAGTAGAGGAACGGCTGGAGAACTTCTTGACCTTGCGAAACGACCATGTTCCTACGCTGCAGCTCCCGCACACAGCCTCACAACGAGCCGCTGAGAGGCAGTACGATCCACTGCCAAAGTCACTCACGCGACCCGTAACGCCATCCAGAGGTACATCGCCCTATCAGATACCCAGCCGTGCAAGCACCCGACGCGGCTCTGATAAACCCCGTCGAACAAGGGGTTCGCGTCAAGGGCGCGATTGAAATTCATGTCCAACCCCCCAACATCGTGATCACGAAGCAGAGCTCAGAGCTAGTCACGAGCAAGAGTCACAAAGCACGAGCGCGAGGGCGAGAGAAAACCAGATTGAGATTGCCAATCTTTCTTTTGGGTGTGTGTGTGTGTGTGTGCGTAAAGATGCAACGGAGAGAGGCGCCGAAACACCCAACTCCAGATTTGGATAACGGCATAAGAGGGAGGGTTGAGCGGACGTTTTGACGGTCCAGAGTACAATAGACAAGGCGCGGGAGAGGTGATGTGGCCGAGATGCAGAACCGTGCCGTTTCCATACAGCCTGCAATGCGCCACTTGTCCCACCGCACCGTCCCAAGGGGGAAAAAGGTGGGAAACCAAAGAAAAACAAGAACGTGAACCAGAAACCAAAACCGAACGAGCCTATATGGGCCGAGCGGGTCAGATTTAGGCGTCCTTGGTCTTGATGGTACCGCGGATAAGACCGGTGCGGCGGGCGGCGATGAGACCGACCTTCTGACCGGCGGGGGCGAAGCGGGAGCGGGTGGAGGGCTTGCCGATGTGCTGGTGGTTACCACCACCGTGCGGGTGGTCGACGGGGTTCATAGCCACACCACGAGTGCGGGGCCACGAGTTGCGCTTGACCTTGAACTTGTGGTGGGCACGGCCGGCCTTGAGCAAGGGCTTGTCGATACGGCCACCGCCGGCGACGATGCCAATGGTGGCACGCGAGGTGGAGGGGACGGTCTTCTTGGCGCCCGAGGGGAGACGGATGCGCGAGGTCTTGCCGTTGGAGTCGTGGCCAATGATGGTGGCGTAGTTGCCCGAGGTGCGGGCGAGCGAGCCACGGTCACCGGACTTCTCCTCGACGTTGCACACGATGGTACCTTCGGGGAGCGACGAGAGGGGGAGAACGTTGGCGACGTTCAGGGCAGCCTTCTTACCGCAGTAGACGAACTGGCCGGTGGAGAGGCCCTCGGTGGCAACGAAGGTCTCGACACGGGTGCGGTACTTGTAGGGGTCACGGAAGGCAACCTTGGCGAGGGGAGCACCACTGTAGGAGAGCAAGGAACGCGAGCAGAGTCAGTGTGCTGTTGGTGACGAGGGAAAGACAGGTCGCACCGCTGCAGCAGCATGAGGGCAACAGCGCTTCAAATCGGCATAATGCAGCTTGGCGGGGATACCAGATGGATGACGGGTGAAGATCGGCAGGTCACGTTTATGAGATGGCTGGAAATGATGCAGGGCGAGGCTGTGGCGCAGTGAGCTGGCGTGTGTTGGGTGGTTCCGATGGATGCAGGTGCGCCACGTCGCTGGGTCGAAAGATGCGACGATGTGCGTGTGGATGCAGAAACCGACGTGATTCGGAGCATGAACGTTGGATGCGCAAGTCACGTTGGACGCTGTCCGAGCAGCTGCGATGTGGACCCTTTGCCTGCTTTCGACAACCCGATGCTTGAATGCTTCCATGAATGTCTGCCTCTATCGATCCTAGCGAGTGCTATGCCATGCCTGTCTGCTTCTGCGTTCTGTCCACGTGCCGAATCTGTCTGGAATGCCTTCCTCCTGAACCTGCTGAGTGCCATGCGCAAGCTATTGCAGCTGCGAAGACGTTTCGAATGCACATGCTGCTGATGCTGGTAATGTCGATGCTGTCGAAGTTGTCGATGATGCTGCTGCTGCCAATTGCGAATGCTGCTGTGCGTATGTGCGTCGGCACTTATAAAGACACTTACCGACCGGCGTCGTGGATGATCTCCTTGACCACACCTCGGATGTAGCCGTTGCGCTCGGCGTAGTCGTAGACGCGGAGCTTGGCGGGAGCCTTGTTGTGCTTGGTGTGAGCGGTGAAGATACCACCGCTCTTACGCTGAGCTCGAATGACCCGACCCATTGTTGCTGAGTTATGTGTTGGACTTGATGGTGAGGAGAAGGTGTGAGACGATGAGCCAGCTGACCGATTCCACTTGGCGCTGGCTCTCGCAGCTCCCAAAGCTGAGAATTCAGTGGCCAGTCCAGTCTCCCTGGGTCGGCGTCACGGGCACTCGCTTTGCTGCTGCTGCTGCTTTGGGCTCACTTGCGCCTTGCGCCTTAGGGCGGCTCGACTGCTGTTGGCTGCCGGCTGCTGCCCAACCCAAGTCTCAGCCGGCAGCGACTGGGCGGCGACAGGGCCCACGGTCTGCGTTTTCAACCTCGGATCCAGCGGGAAGCGTGCTGCTGCCCCGAATTTTCGCAAAATGGACAGCACGTGACTAGCGTCAAAGCTCGGCCGAGGTCACGCGTAGCATTTATATTGAAATACATGCACTGTCGAATCGCCGATATCCACACCGCAAAACCAGCCTCCACTTTGGCAGCGCGCTGACTGAGCCACACTCGGCGACCGAGCGAGATGAACCCTTCCTTTCCCTCTTGGCCAGTGCATCCGCTCCGTCGTTGGGGGTGATCAGCGCGTCTTTGCTGTCGCTCCTGCCACCATTTGCATATCCGACAACTGCGACGCGCTGAGCAGCCAACGACACGGCGGCTTGCTCTGACACCAACCCAGTTTGCGCGTCGGGAGAATCATTGATCTTCTCCCCGCGCTACTTGCACACTCGTAAGTTTGCACTCATTGACACCGCAAAAGCATTCCGGCAGAGCATCCTCGCATCGGTACAGGCACGCAAGACAAGGGGGTTCTCGGTCGTGGAAGCGATGATTAAAATTTCACATTCACAAGCTCAACAGTCCAAGAAGGCGACTTCGGTGACGAGCCAATTCTTCTTCTTCTGCAATTCTGATCCGCCGAAAACCCCCCCGCGCCTTGCGAGATGCAATGCCCGATGCCCTTGCGATGGTCGAAGCAGTCGTTGGTGACGCGATACTGACCTCTTCTGGCTTCGTATCGGCTTTTGTCTCTCGTTCGGTGTTGTAGGCAATCAAAACCTCTCGCTTCGAGTCACGGGCACGAATGGTCTGAAAAGGAAACACACTGAGTGGGCTGCGCAATCGCATCGACAGCTGTAAATGGCGGGTGCCAATGGCGACAGCTTGCGACCGATGTCGTCGTTCCAACCGGCGTCGTCGCTTGCACGCGACATGAACAGCAGCACCAGCACGAGTAGCGGGGCTGGCCCTGTGGTGCAACCACGACCGCGACCGCTGATTCGAGGTGCACAAGGTAGCGGTACGACGGTGCTGGTGAACAACTGCCAGCGCGGCAACCCCGTGCTCCAACACATCCGCAACATTGGCTGGGAATACGCCGACATTGTGCCAGACTACCAAGTGGGGCTTTCGTCGTGCGTTTTGTTCCTGTCGATCCGATACCATCGGTTGCATCCGGAATACGTGCACACGCGCATCTCGAAGCTGCAACAAATGTACACGCTGCGCGTGCTTTTGGTGCTATGCGATGTCAACGACCACCAAGCTGCGATTCGGGAGCTTACGAAAGTGTCGATGATCAACTCGCTCACCATGGTGCTTGCCTGGAGCGCCGAAGAGGCTGGGAAGTACATTGAAACGTACAAGTCGTTCGAGCACAAGCCTCCCGATGCCATCAAGGAGCGCGTCGGCGAAGATTACCTCGCCCAGGTGACGAATGTGCTGACGCAGATCCGGGGGATCAATCGCACCGACGTCGTCACGTTGCTCAGCACGTTTGGCACGCTCAGAGGTGTAGTCAACGCCGAGGTGGCACAGGTCGCCATGTGCCCCGGATTCGGAGAGGTCAAGGCAAAAAGGCTCTGCGATGCGGTTAGGATGCCGTTCCGAGTCGGAGAGACTAGGACGTTCAGCCAGCGCAAATCGACAGCCTCCACCACTGCAAACACAGCTGCGGGATCAGAGGCACCAGCACAGCCCGCGGCAGCGCCAACAACCCGTGCGCTAGACACACTCGAAGCCCAATTGGATACCCTGCCCGATCTCGCGGCGTCGGATGCGGAGGATGACTTGGATCAAGACGAACACTTGCGTCTCGCCATCCAGCTCTCCATGCAGCCCGAGTCGTAGCATCCCCACATACCCCTGCTAGAGCACTCGCACGCAATGATACCACTACACTCGCGCAAATGACGACGCTGCGCGCACAGCAAGTCTGGACGTGAGCTTGGCTTTGCGACCCAGCTTTGGTTGTAGTCGTGGTTGGAGGCTGAAGTCTGGGTGTCTCCAAGGCTGCGAGCATTGCGCTCACGCCACCACGCATTCGTGAGTCGGACACGACATCTCGTAAAAACAGCGACGTGTGAAGCTGGAGCCAGAAGGATCAAGAAAAAGCGACACGCTCCTCGGTCTCGCAGCGCAGTCGGGAGGCAGCCCAGACCGCTTGGCTGTGATGGTCGCCGCGCTGTCCGTGCACATGGACGCCTAGCACTGTGCTCACAGCAACACGCAATCATCACGTCCTAGACTACTCTGGCAAACTTTCATGGGGAAAACCAACTTATGAAGTGTGAGCCAAGAAACGGCAAAGACGGCGGCCTCAGCACGACCAACCGCAGCCTGGGTGCAGCCCCAGACAACCTCAGCATGGTGAGTGCATGGTAATTGCGCCTCAACACGCACAGCGACTCCTAGCGCTGTAGCTCGCTGCACGCACGCAGCAACCTCCTGCAGAACCACGCCGCCAGACGACGATGGCAAGACCAACTCGTAGGATTGTGCCAGGACAACAAAGTGGGCAGTGGCCAACCAGGCAAGCTTCAGCGCCGGATCCAGCTCGGAATGCCTCATCTTGGTGCCAAGCGCTCTCCAGTCACTCGGACGCATGCGTATCCGCTTGTACTTTACAGCAAACGCAGTGATACCATGCTGAATCCACTCGGTCGAATTTGCGACACCAGACACAAGGACGATGGCTAGCATGCAAAACCCCGGCTGTACTTGCCCGCCATCCCACAACGTAAGACCAGACTCGCAGACGGACGAGGGCGAAACAGAGGTGGGATGTTGCAAGGACCAACAAAGAGCAAAGGCGGCATCCTACAGCACGAGCAGCGCAGTGCGGGATCCAGCACAGAACGCCTGCCACTCGTAGCATCGCCCCCATACCCGCTTGTACGATGCGTCCACGCAAGGAGACTACCACACTCGCGAACCACCACGCCCGGAATCAAGTCGGAAAGCTTGAGCGAAACAAAAAGAAGCCAAGCCGCCGGYCCCCAGCACGACCAAACCGCAGCCTGGATGCAGCCCCAGACAGTCGCAACCCCACAGCGCACACCCACGGCGCACGCCAAAAGCAACAACATCACACACGCACGACAACACGCCGACCCCATCGACGGCCGATCGCGCGAGATCGAGACCGCACGCCCGCGGCCGTCGCGAGACGGCCGGCGCGCGTATGCTATGCGGGTAGGAGAGGAGCCGGGCCTGCGATGACGAGGTTCGGACAGCCTAGGCGCACAGCGCCGCACTGCATCCCACCAACCAACCAGGTACATACTGCCCTTGGAGTCGCCCAGCAACCTGGGCAGGCGTGGTGGCTCCCAGCGCGTCGGGCGGGATGCACGTCCCGCTCCGCTGCCGTTGCGGGCTCAGCGTGGTGGTCTCTGGACCGCCCCTCTGCCCCACGGACCCACAGCGCGACGCCGTGCGCGTCTCTTGCTCGCTACTGTGGTAAGGGGGCCACACCATACACGGCCTGCCAAAACATCAAGTCAAGTCAAAGTCAGTCCCCAGCGTGACGACCACGCCCTCCATGCACGCCGACTCGCAGCATCTACGCAATCCCAACGTCGCACTCCACACTCGCCGACGGACGACAACGAAACAGAAGTGGGAAGTAGCGAGCACAGACAAAGGCAGCAACCCCCCCCCCCCCCCCCCCCCCCCCCCCCCCCCCCCCC